>NC_061107.1:8285845-8320845 GCF_015104395.2 Macrobrachium nipponense
TGGTGTCCCATGGTATTGCGACTTCAATGAGAGAGAGAGAGAGAGAGAGAGAGAGAGAAAAGAGAAAATCGTTAATGACTTTGATGACTATGGTATCATAGTTTATCTGTAAAATTCAAATATATAACACCTATTTTGACCCTGTATTTGATCATGACCTCTATAGGCGCATTACTAGCCTGTTTAAGTAGCACGGAAAAAAAAAAGCCGCTATTCGCAAAATAGAGAAGAATCTCTACAAGTGTAACGCTGCTGAAGTAACCATTATTTGAATAAAGTATGCTTGAGAGAGGGTCTGCTTCCTAAGTATTATTATTATTATTATTTTTTTTTTTTTTTTTTTTTTTTTTTTTTTTTTTTTTTTTTTTTTTTTTTTTTTTTTTTTTGCTCTATCACAGTCCCTCCAATTTGAACTGGGTGGTATTTATAGTGTGTTTCCGGTTTCCGGGTTGCATCCTGCCTCCTTAGGAGTCCATCACTCTTCTTACTATGTGTGCCGTTTTCTAGGATCACACTCTTCTGCATGAGTCCTGGAGGCTACTTCAGCCTCTAGTTTTTCTAGATTCCTTTTCAGGGATCTTGGGATCGTGCCTAGTGCTCCTATGATTATGGTTAATTTTACGATTTCCACTGGCATATCCCATATCCTTGCTTATTTCTATTTTCAGATCTTGATACTTATCCAATTTTTCCCTCTCTTTCTCTTCAACTCTGGTGTCCCATGGTATTTGGCGACATCAATGAGTGATACTTTCTTCTTGACCTTGTCAATCAACGTCACGTCTGGTCTGTTTGCACGTATCACCCTATCCGTTCTGATACCATAGTCCCAGAGGATCTTTGCCTGATCGTTTTCTATCACTCCTTCAGGTTGGTGCTCGTACCACTTATTACTGCAAGGTAGCTGATGTTTCTTGCACAGGCTCCAGTGGAGGCTTTTGCTACTGAATCATGCCTCTTTTTGTACTGGTTCTGTGCAAGTGCCGGGCATTCACTTGCTATGTGGTTTATGGTTTCATTTTTCGTATTGCACTTCCTACATATGGGAGAGATGTTATTTCCGTCTATCGTACTTTGAACATATCTGGTTTCTTAGGGCCTGATCTTGTGCCGCTGTTATCATTCCTTCAGTTTCCTTCTTTAGCTCTCCCCTCTGTATGCCATTGCCAACTGTCATCGATGGCTAGTTCTTTAGTCTGTCTGCATGTATTGTCCGTTGCATTGGTTTGTTGTGCCAGTCCTCTGTTCTTTCTGTCTTTCTCCTGATCTCTGTATATTTCTGGGTCTTCGTCTGCTTTTATTAGTCCTTCTTCCATGCACTCTTTAGCCACTCGTCTTCACTGGTTTTCAGATATTGCCCCAGTGCTCTGTTTTCGATGTTGACGCAGTCCTCTATACTTAGTGAGTCCTCTCCCTCCTTTCCTTTCGTGTTATGTATAGTCTGTCCGTATTTGCTCTTGGGTGTAGTGCTTTGTGTATTGTCCATATGTTTCCTGGTTTTCTGATCTATGGTGCGGAGTTCTGCCTTCGTCCATTCGACTATTCCTGCGCTGTATCTGATTACTGGCACTGCCCAGCCATGTGTTTTATGGCTTTTATCATATTTCCGGCGTTGAGTTCTGACTTGAGTATGCGCCTTGAGTCTCTGCAATATATTCTTTCCTGATCGTGTCCTTTCATCTCTTGGTGTTTTATATCTCCTCCTTCCATTATTCCCAGGTATTTGTATCCTGTCTCATCTATGTGTTTGATGTTGCTCCCATCTGGTAGCTTTATCCCTTCAGTTCTCGTTACTTTGCCCCTTTTTGTATGTTGACTAAGGCGCATTTTTCTATTCCAAACTCCATCCTGATGTCCCCAGATACAATCCTTACAGGTCTGGATTAGGGTAATCTATTTCCTTGATGCTCTTACCATACTGCTTGATGTCGTCCATGACATCAGATGGCTGATTCTGTTGCCTCTTTTCTTGAGTTGGTACCCGGCATCCATCTTCTGTAGTACTTTTGTCATGGGAATCATAGCTACTACGAAGAGTAGTGGGGACAGTGAGTCGCCCTGGAAGATCCCTCTCCTGATATTAACCTCTGCTAGTCTTATTCCAGAGCTTGTAAGTATTTGTATTCCAGTTGCGCATTGTATTTTTGAGGAAGCTGATGGTATTTTCCTCTGCCCCACCCTATATTTTCAGGCATTCTATTAGCCATGTGTGTGGTATCATGTCGAGGCTTTCTTATAGTCTATCCATGCCATGCTTATTTGGTTGGTTTTCCTTCTCCTACTGTTCTTCATTACCATTTTTTCTATCAGGACGCTGGTCTTTTTGTGCCCCTACACTTCCTTCTGCAGCCTCCTTTCTGTGTGGGTGGGGGATGGTGTTTGTCTCCTCTAGGTAGTTGTATAGCCTTTCACTGATGATACCTGTTAGTAACTTCCACATTATTGGTGGGAGGCAGTGATAGGCCTGTATTACTGGCTATATTTCCCTTACTCTTGTCTTTTTGTACTAAGGATGTTCTTCCTGTGGTCATCCATTTGGGTGCTTGGTGATTTGAGATACAATACTGGAAGTTGTTCTGCTATTCGTGGGTGTAGGGCCTTAAAGTTTTTGAGCAGTATCCATGGACTTATTATTATTATTATTATTATTATTATTATTATTATTATTATTATTCTACATTATTCATTCTTGGCTCCAACACATATGTATATATATATATATATATCTATATATATATATATATATATATAATATATATATTTAGTGTAAGGAGCCCATAAAAACGCCAAAATGTAGAAAGTAGATACTATATTTCAGAGACCAGCTGTCTCGCTCTCTCTTCAGGCAGGTAATGAATGAGAAAGGCTACAGAAAAATCGTACTATTTATACCATAGAATCTTCTTCTTCTTCTTCTTCCTTGTCTTCAGTTTCGTCCATTTCTATCTGGTGTCTCTGTTTCTTACCAGCCTTCTCCACCTTCCTAAGTCCAGTGCATCGTGACTTCTTAGCTATTTCATTCTTCCAAGATATAATCTACCCATTATGCATTTTGTGTACAGTGAATGTTGAGACCCCCGACTCAATTTGAATAGAATTGAGCACACTTGTAAAAAGAAAAGCTTTATAACAATGAGCTTTGTGAAAACATAAGAATGTAATGATTGCCTGTGATAACCGCAGAAAAGACAAAAAAGACATTTTGATAGTTGGCAAAATATATATATATAAAAAACAGAAATATCTATATAAAGCTGATAAAGTGCAGGACAATAAGGCGAGCCATCCTAATCTCATTTTTATGAATGCAGATAAGATATGAAAGATTCAGTTCAATGTTGAATGTGTTTTGACACCGTGACAGGTAGATTGCCTCCGGTTTTGGGAGTCTGATAATTATTATAGCAGGTAGAAATTTATATATATGAGCCTTTCACGGTGCAATTTAGGAGGGGTTAAGGTTCATTCTTTATGAGGACATAGTGGGTTTTATTTTGTAGTTGTTGTTGTTAATGGGTAGGAATTCAGGATCTTTGTACCTTTTTGTTTATATATATATATATATATATATTATATAGGTATATATATATATACTATTATATATATATAAGTATGTATGCTATAGTGTATTGCCTATATGTGTTTGTATTATATATATATATATATATATATATTATATATATATAATAGTTTATTTATATATGAATGTATGTGTGTACTAGGAAACGTGACAAAATTCATACTCATGCATAAACCACCGGGAAGTATGCACTATGCATTCATACCGACTGTTTGTCAGATCTGATAAATTTCAATAAATCAAGTCAAAGCGACCTTCAATTTTGATTAGTGTTTAATGCTAATTTATTGAGTCAAGGTTAGTTAGGCTGGGTCAGTCTGTCATATTTACTAGTAAGGTTACCACTTTTGCGGAATTACCAGTTTATTACGAATTCCTTAATTAATGCAAAAAACTAAAAGTAGATGAAATGTTGACAGCGTCATGCACTGCCATATCTTTACCGTAGCTTCAGTAGTATCTGATGTACCTGGCAATGTATAGTCTTAATGATTATTATTATTATTATTATTTTATTATTATTTTATTACCTTATTATTATTATTATTATTATTATTATTATTATTATTATTATTCATGATCATTATTATTATTATTATTATTATTATTATATTAGTATTATTATTATAATAGACTAGGCATATTAATTCAGCGACCTACCTTTTCCCGCAATAGGTCAGAGGGAAAGATTATTATTATTATTATTATTATTATTATTATTATTATTATTATTATTATTATTATTATTATTATTATTATTATTGTGAATAATGATACTAATAATGATTACTTGAATCAAGTCCCTGATTATGTAGACTCAGGCCTGAACAGAGGGGTGTTGAACGCCCCCCCCCCCCCCCCCCCCCACCCCCCCCCCCCCCCCCCCCCCCCCCTCATTTTCATTGAACTATACTTAGAAAGTAATAATAACAATCTCTTATTTTTATGGCACATTTTTTTATTTTGTTATCAAACATTAACATCATTCTTTAGTAGTAGGAAACACAAGAATGATAATAGGAATATGATATATATATGCAATGACATTTATAGAAAAAAGGTCCAGTTTTGGGAAAAAAATCTCTGGGTATGGGCCTGGTGTATCAATCTATATTTTGATTATATTCGGTATTGGAGAAACAGATACTCAGTTATATATATATACATATTTTTAAAGATAAATCTGTCCAGAGAGCTTTCGGGAATCTGCTCGATTCCCCTTTTCAAAAACAGGAATGGAATAGATTCCCGAAAGCTCTCAAAAGAAACTTATCTTTAAATATATGTACATATACATAACTGTGGATTTTTTTCTCCATTTCAAGATTCGTGCAACAAAAAGTGAAAGAAAATAAATTGGAGATAATGGTAATGAATTTCATTCTTGGAGTAATAATAATAATAATAATAATAATAATAATAATAATAATAATACTAATAATAATAATAATAATAATAATAATAATAATAATGATAGTGAAGCAAGGAACCCCTGTAACGAGGCTATAATATCGAGGTTCAAAAGCCAAAGTTGTGTTAAAATTATTTATGAAGAGAGTTAAAAATTGTTAACTGTGCATAAATATTTTTTTTATTTACCTTTGTGCTAAATATTTTTAAAAAACAAAAAATTTTAAACTCTGCATAAATATTTTAAGGAATTTGAACTTCTGTGCATAAATATATTTTTTTATTTTAACTACACATAAATATATTTTAAAATTTGTAACTATGTGCATAGATATTTTTTTAAACATTTTCAACTCTGTGCATAAATATTTTTAACAATTGTTTAAGTATGTGCATAAATATTTACACAAAATTTTAACTCTTTACATAAATATTTGAAAGAAAAATTTAACCGTGTATGAATATTTTAAAATATGTTTTACTTCGATAAATAAATATTTTTAAACATTTTTGACTGTGCATAAATATTTTTTAAATTTTTTAATCAGTGCATAAATTTATATATTTAGTATAAAAATTTAATCTGTGCTTAAATATTTATAAGATTTTTAACTCCGTTCATAAATATTTATAAAAATTCTTATCTCTGTGCATAAAGATTTTAAACACTACTGTGGCTTTTAACTCTCAATATTAATAATAATAATAATCCAAAGAAACCCCATTATCACATGAGTAATAAAATGAAATGGAAAAGTAAATCCACTAATAATATGTCTGTTTTATCTTATTTAAAATACAAAGCAGAAAGCTTTCGATGACCTGCACGGTCCTCAAACAGACATATTATTGTGGATTTACTTTTTCATAATAATAATAATAATAATAATAATAAAATAATAATAATAATAATAATAATAATAATAATAACAATAATAACGAAGGGTGTTTCGAAGCACTCCCGCCATAAAAGACGAGAACGCTTGAGAAATGGAGAAAAACCTTATCTGAAGAAGTGTTTCACTTCTATGGACCGCTGTATAATAGCTGTATAATAATATCCTTAGAGACATCTCCATAAAGAAGTGTCACGTAACAGCTGATTTCAATAAAAAAAAACCCTGTCTCTAATAATAACATCTGTTTTCAATACAAGAGGAAAGCGTCCTGTTGTCAATATAAACACCCGTTTTAGATAAAAACTCCCGTTTTTCTAAATGTACAGGAGTCTGTAATCACCTACTGTAAATGCTTGTCTTCCAGGGAGCGCTAGGATTCAGATTTACTAAATTTTCTCTTTATATCTTTTCTCAATGGCGAAAGGAGAGGAGGACATTCCTCTTGTGTCTGCTCTCAGGCAGGTAGCAGAGCAGAACTCATCTTTATTCATCGTCGTGAGATTAGTTGACGAACGAGTGTACGGCATATTTCTAAAAAGCGCCATTTAGCATATGAAGCGCACACTATAGTAGATTCACATCAACCGTGCATTTGATGTCTAGGCCAGTCCCTTACGACGCTCCTGATTGGCTGTTGATAAGCCAATCACAGGGCTGGAACCCTCAGTCTCTCGAGAGAGTTGACACAGACAGGATGTATGTTCCACCTCCTGAAGGATACGTCTTTCAAAATTATCCCTCAGGAGAGTTGGAATATCAATCCTACCCATGTGAATTCTCTCGAGAGACTGAGGAGAGTTTTCCAGCCCTGTGATTGCTTATCAGCAGCCAATCAGGAGCGTCGTAAGGAGCTGGCCTAGACATCAAATGCACGGTTGATGTGAATCTACTACAGTCCCTCACTGCTTTCCTAACCCATCCTAGGGCAGTGCATCCTACCCAACCCGTCCTAGAGAGGATTGTCACTTGTCACCTACTAGGTGCCAAGGTTTACTTCCGGTTTGGAAAGACAAATCAGTAAATAAAACCGCACCGCACAAGGTAGCACACGTAGACTTCATTTGGCTGTATACAACTCTCTCTCTCTCCTCTCTCTCTCTCGCTCTCATCTCCTCTCTCTCTCTCTCTCTCTATGTATGTAACAAGGCGAGTGCAAACATCGGATTTCCGCATTTTTGTTTTATTTTACTTGATCTGTATTCTCTTAATTATTAAATAGTGAAAATATTAAATTCAAAAACTGCATTTATACACGTAAATAGATTTTAACTTGTTCTCTCTCTCTCTCTCTCTCTCTCTCTCTCTCTCTCTCTCACATCTCTCTCTCTCTCCTCTCTCTCTATATATATATTATATATATATAATATATATATATGTATATTATATATATATATATTTTTTTTTCCGTATTTTGTATTGTACTTGATCCGTATTCTTCTGATTATCAAGTAGTGAAAAATCCTTAACTTTCTTAAAACTGCCTTTATACACGTGAATAGACTTTAACTTGTATTCTGTCTCACAGAAAGATTTACAATTAGATAAAGGCGTCAACAATACCCTGAATTTACTTTGGCAGTCTGTTATTGTGTGCGTAAATAGGAAAATTTATCATTCGGTCATTAGATGTATTCTCGTTAATTCTCCTCGTTTAGTCTGACAACAATTAGGTATTTTTTAAAGATAGAGAGGCTGAGTTCGTCTGCCTATATCAAAAATAAATAAAATGATAACTCTTAAACTGTTTGAATAATTAGTTTTACACTTTGTTTCAAAGTGTATCTATATACGTGAAAGGAACTTTCGTCCCTCATTATATAAAGCAGACAAAAGCAACACTAATAGGAATCATTGTTTTTTTTTAGTTCGTTTTTCTACCTGTAGTAGTACATTCATTGATGATGATGATAATAATAATAATAATAATAATAATAATAATAATAATAATAATAAAATAATAATAATAATAATAATAACCTGTTGAATAAAATGGCAGAATTCAGCTAATTAATCTTATATATATATATATATATATATATATATATATATATATATATATTATCTTTTCTATTTTTCTTATTGGCGAATTATCAAGAAATATCGTGAGCCAAAAAAGCGAGCAATAAGAAAAATAGAAAAAATATAATATATATATATATATATATATATATATATATATATATATCTATCTATCTATATATATATATATATATATATATATATATAGATAGATAGATATATATATATATATATATATATATATATATATATATATATATCAAGATTAATTCGCTGAATTCTGCTATTTTATTCAACAGAATTTGTTTAGAAGAGGGTCTTCTTCCAAAAAAAATAAATAAATAACAACACACAACAACAACAACAATAATAATAATAATAATAATAATAATAATAATTCGAATTCGTACAAGGAATTATACGGGAGTTCTATCTGCAAATGCAGTTGCTTATCGTATGTTAAATTTTCCTGCTTGCACATACAAAAAAGAATAAAAAGAAATCGTGCTGTCATCGAAAGCGTTGGTATGGTATAATATGTCATTTACCTTCACACACCATCACTGAGACCTGAAATGAGGAAAGGGGTTTACAAAGGCAGCAGGACTGAGAGCCGAGGGAGGTTTGGAGTCAGGAAAGGCATGGCTACGTAAAATATCTTATGAAACCAGTTACGAAATGAGCTGTTCAAACGGATAGACACAACTGAAGATTTTTAAGATCTCATAGAAAAGGTAACGGTGATAAGTTAAAAATGTGCCGAAGTTTCTTCGGCGCAATCGAGTTTTCTGTACAGCTTATAATCAAGTCACCGAAAATAGATTTATCTCTCTGTGGTCTCGGTGTAATGCTGTGTGATTCGCGACCCATGAAACTCCCAGTCGGTCGTGGTGGCCTGTATCGTTGCATTTCCGGGCGCTTGATCACGGATAACTTTAAACTTAAATAAAATAAAAAAGCACTGAGGCTAGAGGGCTGCAATTTGGCGTGGTCGATGATTGGAAGGTGGGTGATCACCATACCAATTTACAACCCGCTAGCCTCAGTAGTTTTTGTGAGCTCTGAGAGAAAAATAGGAAAAATGCGGACGGACAGGCGAATAGGCATCTCAATGGATTTATTTTACAGAAAACGAAAACCAACATATTTGATTTCAGTAAATCCTCTTTACCTCCGTCGGTAGCCATTCAAGACTATTCATTAAATTTACTAACTTTTTTATTTAAAGGATAATGAAAAAGGATGATCAGTCATCACTAACCACTCATTATTTATGAATTCTCCGCGCTGGGATTTCCCATTATTCTTCAAAAAGCAAAGTTCTTTTTTTCTCTTTCACAGGATTATCTCGTTAGGTAAACACGACTGTTAGGAAGATCTCGTAGAAGCGATATTTACTTACTTACAGGATTCCTGCCGAACATTTTGCTTCAAAGTTGGATTTATGGATAGAAATGTCCTTGCTTTATTTTATGTCCTCCAGACTAAGCGATCTACGGAATTCAGAGTTATGCCACTGACAGCACATGCTTAACCTATTTCATTCAATAGATCGTTTTTTTATATATTCAGATTACCGGTTTTTTTTTTCTTGATTTCACAAGAGGAAGACTTCTTTTCGTATCCATTTATCGATAAAACGTTCTATGCTGGAATAGCTTCAGTTGATGTAGCAGTTTTCCTACAACACAGATCAGGTCTGTTATTACATCGCTGTCACTCACGATGTTACCAATAGCTGAGGGCTTCTGAATAAAAGTCCCACTTGCTTCGTCGTCGAGTATTCCAGCAAATATTAGCATATGTATAATAAGAACGAGTTCACAGTCGATTTCACAAGAAATTAAGGCAATTTGCACCTGGTATCAAACTTTCACACTCAATGGACAACTGCTGATAGAATACAGGAGATACGTCTCAGCCATTCCCGAACGAGCGCACTCTGGTGGCTACGATGCCAGCTTGCCGTCCTCATAACCAACTGCCCTGCACTGGGTTGTAATTAGGACGATGTACAGGGTGTCCATAAAGTCCCAGTAACATTCTGAGCAACAAATACTTGTAATGGCACTGGGAGTTTATGGACACCCTGTATATTTAGGTTCCAGCCACACTTAATGGTTTGGGACTGGAAGTGACTGATTCATGTATTTCAAGAGAGCAATTTCACCTTAGCTACTCATGTTACGATAAGAAAATCTATTTTACGAAGATCAAGAAATGATTCAGGTCGCGGAAATAGCGCCAAAAAGAGTTGTTTTCAATGGCCCACACCTTTTCTTAGCCATTCATCAAATGAGAGGATACCTTTCTTAGTTGTTCTTCCCTCTAATATGAGGGACTGGTCAGTAAATGGCGGAGGCACAACTCGGACTCCAAGTCAGAAGGATAAACTTCCTTTAGAAGCAGAAGCAAAGGGGCAATACTGAGCTTATAAGCTTACGATAGACACTTAGGGTACGATGAGTATGTATTCCATGCACTTATCCGTAGACACAATCTTGCTTCGAGCACTAAGCAAAGAGAGAAGATGCTTCAGGATAGCTAGGGTACCTGCGACAGGTATGACTGCAACAGTGAAGTAGGCTAATTACAAACAGGTACTCATGTAAAATGAAAAGAAAATTGATTCAGAAGCTGATTTGCAGTTTTTTTTTAGCTCTTCTGTCAATAAATATAGCAAATTTACAACTTACTATAGTCAATTTAGTGACAATAGTCACGTGAAACTAAAAGAAAAAAAAAGAGGAAGAAAAAATACTTCAAAATCCAAAGTAAATTAAGGACTAACTTACTACTTTAGAATGTATCCTTCGACACTTATATGAAGGTAGACGTCACTTATATATAATACAACGATATAATCCCCAACATGCGATAAACGACGTATTCCATAAGATGGACCTCCTGGATTCACAGACAGAAATAGACTGGGGGACCATCAGCGTCATATGGCATTCAAGGAACAACCCGATGAATGAAGCCTGTGTCCGAATCGTTCGGTTGCATTTCATTTGGCCCGATGGACCTCCTGGATTCACAGACAAGAAATAGACTGGGGGCACCATCAGCGTCATATGGCATTCAACAGGAACAACCCGATGAATGAAGCCTGTGTCCGATCCGAATCGTTCGTTGCAGTTTCATTTTGGACCGATGGACTCTGAGGTACAGTGATGTAATATTCGGCTACGTAACCACGAAAAGGACTGGCTATGTGGCCATGTCATTGCTGACGAGCCTAGACCTCTCGCCATCGTTTACGTGGGTCATTTAAACCAAAATCATTTCATTTTCCAATCCCATCGGGGAAGAAGGCCCTCGAGCCACGATTCTACCCAGAGAATCGGACATGCCGAAGTACCCACCTCTTATCGGAGTGACCCCGTGGTAAGAGAGGGGAACCGGAAGCTTGGGAACATTGTGGAACGCATTTGTACATTCTCTTTTTTTTCTCTAATGTTCGGTGGCCACTCATGCGCTCTTTGCACTACCGTGCGAGTATCACTTGAATCGAATTTATGGTCATTAGGTTATACAAATATATTCCTTCAAGCACTTCCTAAGATGTCAAAACTGACAGTAATACTATTCTTAGGCCTCTGCTAAAGGCGCCACGACCTCAAATATCAATCGAATGAGCAAGGACACAAGACATTCCTTTAGTGAATTTTTACGATAATATCAAAACAGACCCTATTTCATTCATGCCTATTGGCAAATACTGTCATAATCATAACCTCTCTGAGCCTCGTCTTGGGCTAAAAAGTTTCCCGCATTGCTGCTGTATGTGTAGTATTTGCAGAGCGAGTATCAAGACAAGAGTAACGTCCACAGATATCAGTATGAGACAATATCCTAACGAGGCTGTCATCCGTATTTATCAGAACACTTCCGGTACAATGATTAACTACGGGACCCCCAAATGCTAACGCTGACTCCTTCTTTCCAAGACACTGAGATTGTAACTGCTTCGATTCGAGTGGTTCTGCCTCACCACAAACTTCCAAGTCATTTTTATTCATTCCTGGTCAATAGGATTTCGAGTCGTTCCTTTAGGTCAAATTGAAGACCTATGAGAAGATCGTGACGTCACGCGGTTCTTCTGCTTCGATTCGAGTGGGTCTGCCTCACCGCAAACTCCAAAATTATATTTGTTCATTCCTGGTCAGTAAGATTTCGGGTCGTTCCTTTAGGTAAAATTGAAGACCTAGCAGAACCTCGTGACGTCACGCGGTTCTTAAAATCTCGCTGCAAGTGCGTTACGGCGTTTGCTGTATATGAACGTAATATGCACCACGGAACACTCAATGCATAGAAAGGTCGCCATGATTTAATCCTTCTTGTTCAAGTTGTAAATTTCCTGAGCTTGACATTCCACTCAACAGGATTTAATCCAGGAATGTTACGAAACAAACGCTTTTACTTATTCGTTAAATATTAGATTTTTAAAACGTCATTAGGCTTTCTATGACTTATTTTCTTTTGGCGAAGGGAGGCTGATTTTGATTGGTAAGGGTTTTATGCCTCTCGTCATCTAGACAAGTCTGTCAAGTGTCCTGATATTCAATACCCTCAGATCAGGTCACCAAGAATGACTTATTAACACTTGCTCTCTCTCTCTCTCTCTCTCTCTCTCTCTCTCTCTCTCTCTCTCTCTCTCTCTCTCTCTCTCTGGGTAGGAAGAACGCACCCGAAATGATGTGGTAAGAGGTCGACTTGTCCCGGTAAGAGTTTCTTCCCTTCCATGTCACCATTTTTACCGATTCCTCTAATATTTCCCAACATTCCTTCGTGTCCTTTTCTTCCTTATTTAGATCTTTGTCAGTGAAGGAAAATGGGTCGCGTGCCTTGACTTATTATTATTATTATTATTATTATTATCATTATTATTATTACAGACCTCAGGCATCCAAGCATGGAAAGCAACCTTTACAGAAAGGGAAATCGAGAAGTATAGAAGAAATAATGCAAACAGAAACAAAAAGAATAAAAAATTAAATAACTAAACAGCAAATAAGAGAACTAACATATATTAAGACAAGTAAGACAAATTAAATTTACACCTGATAATGAGACTCCGATCAGATCTCTCAACAACAACAACTACAAAGAAAAAGAAAAAAAAATGCATCTGCACCAAGTTCGACTGAACTTCCAACGATGCAACCACAGGACCAGGAAGATCATCCAACCATTCAATAAAAAATGGAGAGTTTTAGCCACTAATGAAGAGGCTTCACACATATTTACTCGAGGCATCTTTTTCTTAACGTTGGCCACTAAATCGACTTACATTTTGACCCATTTGTTTATTTACTGTAATGAATAAATTTGTAAGCAATATCCCCGGAATTGACTCCTCCTGATGTATCATATCGGCGCAATACTCGCCAGTTGTAATAGCAGAGAGAAAGCAATTATTAGAAAAATAGAGAAGACCATTTTACAAGTTAAATGCAGCTAATGCAGCAATATCTTTCAATAAGACATTTAATTTATTCTTATTATTATTATTATTATTATTATTATTATTATTATTATTATTATTATTATTATTATTAATTGGGAAAACCTCTCTATCACGAGAGTATATATAATGTTCTAAGGGGTACACAATGATAAATATGCTAAAAGTTCGTTTGCAATTTATAAACATTTCATGAAAGCTTTCGAACCCTTCCCTGGGTTCATCTTCAGTCCAAAATAAATGCGAATATTATTATCATTATTATTATTATTATTATTATTATTATTATTATTTATTATTATTATATTATTATATTATTAGTCTCGGTGGTTTCTATAGCGTGGGGTTCCGGGTTGCATCCTGCCTCCTTAGGAGACTATCACTTTTCTCACTATGGGCGCTGTTTCTAGTAGCGAGCTCCTCTGCACGAGTCCTGGAGCTACTTCGGGATTCTAGTTTTTCCAAGTTCCTTTCCAGGGATCTTGGGAGCGTGCCTAGCGTTCCTATGATTATTATTATTATTATTATTATTATTATTATTATTATTATTATTATTATTATTATTATTATTATTATTATATTCCTTACCTCTTTCAATCTTCGTAATGTATTTATGTTTAATCTGTTGAAGTCCTGGCGATGATCGTTCCAGCACAGCACGAACAAACTTCAAAAAACGCGATCCACTTCAACAGACGTCAATCCAAGGCCGTTAAAACTGAACACGGAAGTCCTGCAGATGATTGATTGATGGGTATGTAACAGAAACTTTGCACTGCAATTGGTCGGCGAGTCGACTTTTAATGCGGTTAGGAACAGATCATTATAACGATTTTTCTCTCAAGGTATTTCGTAAGTCCGTAACACAGGTTGGGTGGTTTTTTCCAAACGCGAATCAGCTTAAGAGATATATATATTTTGAATGATTTTTCTTCATTTAGCCACTTTGTACGGATATTGTTGCATTGACATTTGCAATAGTCATCGAGTGTCGAACACGCACACTTAGGTTCATTATTCTGTTGTGATTTTCGCGAATTAAAAAGCCAAAAGAAAAAGGCACACAAATCACGTAAGCGTTTAAAACAAAAAAAAAACTTCCAAGGACCTCACACCTTGAGAGACATAAGAGTTACTGATAGATCTATTATATAGCTTCCTATTTAGAGCTGCTCTCTTTATCAACACTTCGAGGGACACCTCCAGCGAGTGGCACCAAAAGCATTATGACAGCTACGGTGGTTGCATGGGCACTTAAATACTACGTTAAACCGGTCATAGCATTCCTACGTTGGCACCGGGTTATACCCCCCTTTGGGTAATCGGATCTTTTTGGCGCCCCGAGTCACGATGGAGCTGGGTGGTAGGGGGGGTTAGAAGAGGGGAAATGGTGACCCTTTCCACCAGCATCAATCCCCCCCCCAACCCCCCCCCCCCCCCCAGCTCTTTCTCTTCCGGACACATTGTAAATGTACATTTGGTATCTGGGTTCCTTGGAGGGAATGCGAATGTGGACGTTGTGATGTGAAATCACATCTCGTCGACACTGAATTCTCTTATTTGTTCATGAACGGGATAATGCGTTAGATATATATAAAAAAAAAGTGTGGGACGTAATATTAATGAAAAAGAACACGTGTATTCAAACGTTTTGGCGTTCTCGATACCAGAAACCACGCGTTGCCCTTCCTGATAGCCGACACTAGGTGTGGAAAGGTAGTGGTGTCGTATGCGTGTCGACCACGTTAGTGGATTACGTTTGTAGTTCATAGTAATACTACTACTACTAATAATAATAACAATCATAATGATAATAACCGTTATTTCAACTCAAGGCCATATACAGATACACATGGCAGATATTATGCAGTTCAAATATTGAGATTGCACGTAAATAATAAATAATATAATAAGTAATTGATCATTAATAATAATAATAATAATAATAATAATAATCATAATAATAATAATAATAATAATAATAATAATAATAATAATATAATAATAATAAAATAAAATTATTGATAAGGGGAACCGAACAGATTCCCGAAATCCATCCTTGGGGTTTTAGATTAAAATATATGTACATTTACATAACTGTGGATTTGTTTCTCCAATAATAATAATAATAATAATAATAATAATAATAATAATAATAATAATGATTACTTTGGCTAGAGACCATATGCAAATAGAGAATGTAGGTACAGTTTGCCATAAGGTAGAACGAACGTCAGCTTTTCAATAATAATAATAATAAAAAATATAATAATAATATAATAATAATAATAATAATAATAATAAAACAGAGGCTGAAGTAGCTCCAGGACTCATGCAGAAGAGTGTGATCCTAGAAACGGCGCACATAGTAAGAAAAGTGATGGACTCCTAAGGAGGCAGGATGTAACCCGGAACCCCACACTATAAATACCACCCAGTCGAATTGGAGGACTGTGATAGAAACACCCCCCCATAAAAAAATAAAACAAAGATAATAATAAATAATAATAATAATAATAATAATAATAATAATAATAGTATATCCATAAGTGACAGAGATGGAATAGCTGCCGTTGCTGATATAGTCTTCGGCAGGAGACAGTAAGGACAGCGGGAATAGTAAACAATACGTTTACTTCTCGAATGTCCTACAAAAGTTCGTTTAATTCAGGGCAGGAATTTCCTCATCGTGGGTGCGTAGCAATTATCCAAACACGACGATATCTAAGGCTCGGTCTTTCCGATGTTACGCAGAGCGGGAAAAACCGGGACGCATATTCGTGATTCTTTTTTTATTTCATTTTTTGTTTTGATTTTTATCCTGAAAGGGAATTCTAGGGTGCCTTATTTAAATGAATGATCCTACTATTATGAATTGAAACTTGAGTAGTAAGAAGAAACTGAGCGTTCATAAGTTTGAAAGTAGCTCGAGAGAGTAAATTTCAACTTTCATGCCTTCGGAAATGTTAAAGTGTCTTGAGAACAACAAAAATAAAGCTTTCATAAGTTTAAATGTTACCCAGACAAGAAAGGACAGCTTTCATGATTGTGAAAGCCACTCAAGTCAAAATATTAGTTGTCTAGAGATGAAAGCTACTTTAGAAAAGCAAATCAAGCTTTCACAAGTGTAAAAGTGACCTGAGACGAGAAATCACACCTTCCAGGTGACTTGAGGCAAAAAGAAGTACCTACTACTTTCGTAAGTGTAAAGTGGTCCTTGAGCCCAAATATTTTAAGCTTCCATGGCTGTAGAAAGGACTCAGGACAAAAAGAAGTACCTACTACTTTCTTAAGTGTAAAGTGGTCCTTGAGCCCAAAATATTTTGTTTCCATGGCTATAGAAATGACGGGACGAAAAAAAGTACCTACTACTTTTTTAAGTGTAAAGTGGTCCTTGAGCCCAAAATATTTTAAGTTTCCATGGCTGTAGAAAAGTCTCAGGACAAAAAAAAAGTACTTACTACTTTCTTAAGTGTAAAGTGGTCCTTGAGTCCAAAATATTTTAAGCTTCCATTGGTGTAGATATGACGGAACAAAAACCCTGACCCATTTCGTAAACATAAAAGTTACTGTGGACAGTAATGGATAGCTTTCTGAAGCGCAAAAGAGACATATAGTAGATTATGAGCCACGACAACCAACGAGTGTGCAGATCGGCCCAATAAACCTAACTAAGTAATTGTAGCCCAGTGATGACGTCACTGCTGGTCGGCATCTGTTGAGTCTCCAACGAGCAGGAACATTATTTCGGAAAGTTGATCGTTTCACCTCCAAACAATCTTAAAATGAACTGTTAGTTAGACGTAGTAGAAGATATAAAAAACCTTAAAATCTATATAAATATTATGTTTATGTTTGTATGAACTGAATATAGAACTTAGGCCAAATGCCAAGCACTGGGGCAAATGGGGTCATACAGCGCTGAAATGGAAATTGACATTAAAGTTTGAAACGTGTAACAGGAAGAAAACCTCAAAGCAGTTGCACTGTGAATCAGTCGTTAGGAGAGGGTGAAAAGTAAGATGGAAGAAAGAGAATATGAAAGGAGGTAGAGTAAAATGAACGTCTTCTTTGTGTGTACGCGTTTTCTATACACAACCACTCACACACAACACACACACACATATAAAGTGTATATATATATATATATATATATATATATATATATATATATATGCATAAACAAATGTAAAAAGTATAATATATATATATATATATATATATATATATATATATATATATATATATATATACACACACACACACACACACGCACACAAATATATTCATATGACTTAAAAATCATCAACTCTTTTGCAATCTAATCTATATCTATGTAGACTATTCGTGCACATAACTAATTCATAATTAATAAAGCTTTTACTATACATATGAATTAGTATATTTTAAAAATAAATAGCCTCGTACGCTTACATGACGGGCAGTGAAATGAGATAACTTTTTATCTCATATTTCAAGGGAAGGGAATCAGCTCCCTCGCGTTTTATGTTGCAATAAACGTGCAACATGATTATCAACTTGAAAAATAATTCGTATTAAGGTCCCTGGGGCTGGATGGCATTCATTGATTCTGTTGTATTTTTTGACCTGGCTTATCATCCGACTGCTTTATCTTATTGATTAAATAAATTCATGTAAAAGATCTGGACAGATATTTGAATGAGGTTTAATAAGAATTCGTACGTCATTTTATCTTATTTATGAAATAAATTCATGTAAAAGATCTGGACAAATATTTGAATGGGGTTTAATAAGAATTCGTACGTCATTTTATCTTATTTATGAAATAAATTCATACAAAAAGTCTGAACAAATATTTGAATGGGGTTTAATAAGAATTCGTACGTCATTTTATCTTATTTATTAAATAAATTGATACAAAAGGTCTAAAATATACTTATTCATATGTATAGTAAAAGCTTTACTAATTATGGATTAGTGATGTGCACGAAGACTCTAGATAGATATAAATTGTAAAAAAGAGTTAGTGATTTTGAAATTATATGTATACACACAAACACACATATACATAAATATATCTGTGTGCGTGTGTGTGTGTATATGTATTTATATTTGTATTATATTTGAATGGGGTTTAATAAGAATTCGTACGTCAGTTTATCTTATTTATTAAATAAGTTTATACAAAGGTCTGGATAGATATTTGAATGAGGTTTAATATAAGAATTCGTCCTGAGAAAGATTTCTGAGTCCCAAAGTTTCGACTTATGCAAATTTATTTCCCCGAAGGTCGCGCGTGGTCTTTGTAAAGTTTGTATTCGTGGAACAACGACCGTCTTTCTTCGATTTTAGCGTGAAAATGCGAAAGCACGCGGCCTTTTTCTCTCTGGACTAATGAGCATTCATTAGACGCACAGACAAGACCCGGTACATAAAAA
The DNA here is from genome assembly GCF_015104395.2 of Macrobrachium nipponense. Lineage (NCBI taxonomy): Eukaryota > Metazoa > Arthropoda > Malacostraca > Decapoda > Palaemonidae > Macrobrachium > Macrobrachium nipponense. Next base: position 8,304,644 of record NC_061107.1, read on the forward strand.
GGGAACCTGCTTTTGGTTACGCGAAACCCTCTTTTCGAAGCCTGGGCTGACCGCTCACTTATGAAGCGTAATTCTCTGTTGCTAAACAATTTATTTGCGGTAAAAGTTCCTTTTGATGCCGGTGCGTTTCTGGAGAGAGAGAGAGAGAGAGAGAGAGAGAGAGAAATAAGACTGTTTGTGGTATACCTTGAGTCGCATTCCATGATAATATATACAGGGTGTCCATAAAGTCCCAGTACCATTACAAGTATTTATTGCTCAGAGTGGTACTGGGACTTTATGGACACCCTGTACACTGTTTGGAATTCCCCCAAGAATCATCCAGTAATTTCTTTCGCTCGCGATTTTTTCTCTGTCTTTCGTTTTCCTCACTTTTGTCGTTTATATGTCACCTTTATTTCACAGCCATTCACAGTTTTTTTTTTTTTTTTTTCGTATAATATTATTTTCTCGTCATTTCTGCAAACGAACTACAAATGCAAAGATATATATATATAGGTATAATATATATATACATATATATATATATAAGGGTAAATATTTACTAGAGAGCCAGAACTAGCACGGACAAAAACAATTAGGTATGGCAATTTAAGCTAAAATATCCCTTGAATAAACCTAGTAGAGTCTGCTAGAGTCCAATGGGGAAATCGTGTCACCAAAATTCCAAATCAACATTTTACATAGATTTTTTGTATGCACGTGCATCGATGTCATCAAAAATGAAAAGAAACAGTCAGTTCATGGCGTCCCACGTACTTGATCTCATAAAGATTTTCGATTGGATAAATGATTCCTCATCGTCTAATCGTCAAAAAGAATGGATCAAGTAACTTCTTGTTCTTCTTCTTTATTTTAGTAGATCTGACTCCTTTTTACTAGAGCCAATGTGCTGTGCAAATCACATCAGAATATAAAGATTGTTGTGTTAACTTTCATTTGTGGAGGAATATTAGTGTTAGTATCGTGTGTGTTAGGAGTTTTTAGTATGGGGGATTTGTCTCTGAAACGGCTTCCACGAATGCTAGATAGTATAGTACCAATAGTAATAGTAGTAGTAGTAGGCAGGATTTGCCTCTGAAACGGCTCCCGCGAATGATAGATCGTATAGTACCAATAGTAGTATTAGTAATAGTACGTAGTAGTAGTAGTAGTAGTAAGCGGGGATTTACCTTTGAAACGGCTCCCGCGAATGCTAGATCGTATAGTACATCAGACAAAACCAAAAACAGATCACTGATCGCTTTGTGACGGGTGCCCTCCGCTTCGTGAAGTGGATGGAAGCGATAGAAGTATATCAGTGGTTTTTTGTATTTTTTTTTCTCTCTCTCTCCTATCGTCCTAGGCAAACGATATAAAATACCCTCGGGAACGCATTGTTTTGTTAGATTCTAAATATAAATCAGGTCACCGACCGCAATTGTTACGCAATAATGACGGAGCACTTTGAGGGAGACAATGCTACTTGTGCTCAGCCATCGCATCGATTGTGGTGCCACGAAAGAATGGGGGAAATGGTCGGCGATAAACCGAATCTCGGCTGGGTCTGGGCCACACTTACTAATTATTGTTATTATTATTATTATTATTGTTTTCAGGGGTTTTATTTGATGTAGTGGCTAATTCAGCCGCGTTTTTTTTGTTTTCGTATAAAAGTTTCTCTATTCTTCTCAATACTGACTTATCTTATGTACTATACAAAATGCAGTACATATTGGATCTTAACCCTAGTCTAGGCTTAAGATCCAATTTGTACTGCATTGTGTATAATATATCCAATTTGACAAACCAAGTTTTTGACATTTGAATCCCCCATTGGCGTTTCAATAGCCAATTTGAGGACAGAAGAAAAGTCCAGTAATAAGAAGAATTAGAGAAACCTCTATAAAAAAATAAACGCGGGCTGAAATAGCCACTATTTTCAATACAACCTGTATTAATGGAGGGTCCTTTTTCAGCATATATATATTATTATTATTATTACTATTAAGCATCACACCAAATTACTTGCATATCAACCTAGATTCTACTTTCTGTAGAAACATCCCGCTCAGATAAAATGAAGACGCAAGATTGATATTCGTGTTGTTTTATCTAGAGTAATTCAGGGGAATACTTGCGACTTAAAATCGAAATCAGGGAAGGTATTTATTGTGGGAGAGAGACTTATTAAAAAAAAAAAAAAAAAAAAAAAAAAAAAAAAAAAAAGGAAGACTGGTAACCAAATGCTAAGTCTGTGCCCATGTCCTCTACCTGTTCTGACTTCGGTAGCGAATTATCTGAGTAAGGAGACACTTGTATACCAGCCCCCCAAACATAGCATACTTGTATTACTCTGTTTTGTAATCTATTATGTTTCGCCTGATGTTTAACCTTTACAGAGTTATTATTTATAATAATAATAATAATAATAATAATAATAATAATATGATAATAATATAATAACAAAGATTCACAGACATCACGACAGACACAGTCTGACACCAACTAAAGAAAATGCCAAACTGGAAAGCCCCAGGTCCGATGAAGTCCATGGATACTGGCTCAAAAACTTCAAGGGCCCTACACCCACGAATAGCAGAACAACCTCCAGCAATTGTATCTCAAATCACCAAGCACCCAAATGGATGACCACAGAAGAACATCTTAGTACAAAAGACAAGAGTAACGGGAAATATAGCCAGTAACTACAGGCCTATCACCTGCCTACCAATAATGTGGAAGTTACTAACAGGTATCATCAGTGAAAGGCTATACAACTACCTAGAGGAAACAACAACCATCCCCCACCAACAGAAAAGGCTGCAGAAGGGAAGTGTAGGGGGCAAAAGACCAGCTCCTGATAGACAAAATGGTAATGAAGAACAGTAGGAGAAGGAAAACCAACCAAGCATGGGCATGGATAGACTATAAGAAAAAGCCTTCGGACATGAATACCACACACATGGCTAATAGAATGCCTGAAAATATATGGGGGCAGAGGAAAATACCATCAGCTTCCCTCAAAAATTCAATGCGCAACTGGAATACAATACCTTACAAGCTCTGGAATAAGACTAGCAGAGGTTAATATCAGGAGAGGATCTTCCAGGCGACTCACTGTCCCCAATACTCTTCGTAGTAGCCATGATTCCCATGGACAAAAGTACTACAGAAGATGGATGCCGGGTACCAACTCAAGAAAAGAGGCAACAGAATCAACCATCTGATGTTCATGGACGACATCAAGCTGTATGGTAAGAGCATCAAGGAAATAGATACCCTAATCCGACTGTAAGGATTGTATCTGAGGACAATCAGGATGGAGTTTTGGAATAGAAAATGCGCCTTAGTCAACATACAAAAGGCAAAGTAACGAGAAACTGAAGGGATAAGCTACCAGATGGGAGCAAATCAAACACATAGATGAGACAGGATACAAATACCTGGGAATAATGGAAGGAGGGATATAAAACACCAAGAGATGAAGACGGACGATCAGGAAAGAAGTATATGCAGAGAACTCAAGGCGATACTCAAGTCAAAACTCACGCCGGAAATATGATTAAAAGCCATAAACACAAATGGGCAGTGCAGTAATCAGAATACAGCGCGGAATAGTGGAATGGACGAAGGCAGAAATCCGCAGCATAGATCAGAAAACCAGGAAACATATGACAATACACAAAGCACTACACCCAAGAGCAAATACGGACAGACTATACATAAACACGAAAGGAAGGAGGGAGAGGACTACAAGTATAGAGGAACTGCGTCAACATCGAAAACAGAGCACTGGTGGGCAATATCTGAAACCAGTGAAGACGATGGCTAAAGAGTGCATGGAAGAAGGACTAATAAAAGCGACGAAGACCCCAGAAATATACAGAGAACAGAGAAAGACAGAAAGAACAGAGGACTGGCACAACAAAAAACCAATGCATGGACCAATACATGAGACAGACTAAAGAACTAGCCAGCGATGACAATTGCAATGGCTACAGAGGGGAGAGCTAAAGAAGGAAACTGAAGGAACGATAACAGCGGCACAAGATCAGCCCTAAGAACCAGATATGTTTTTCAAAAGGTATACGATAGACGGAAATACATCTCTCCATATGTAGGAGTGCAATACGAAAAGTGAAACCCATACATAGCAAGTGAATGCCCGGCACTTGCCCAAACAGTAACCATACAAAAAGAGGCATGATTCAGTAGCAAAAGCCCTCCACTGGAGCCCTGTGCAAGAAACATCCAGCTACCTGCAGTAATAATGGTACGAGCACCAACCTGAAGGAGTGATAAGAAAAACGATCAGGCGAAGATCCTCTGGGACTATGGTTATCAGAAACGGATAGGGTGATGCGTGCAAACAGACCAGACGTGACGTTGATTGACAAAGTCAAGAAAGAAAGTATCACTCTTGAGTCGCAACTACCATGGGACACCAGAGTTTTTGAAGAGAAAGAGAGGAAAAATTGGATAAGTATCAAAGATCTGAAAATAGAAATAAGAAGGATATGGGATATGCCAGTGGAAATCGTACCCATAATCATAGGGAGCTAGGCACGATCCCAAGATCCCTGAAAAGGAATCTAGAAAAACTAGAGGCTGAAGTAGCTCCAGGGCTCATGCAGAAAGAGTGTGATCCTAGAAAACGGCACACAGTAAGAAGAGTGATGGACTCCTAAGGAGGCAGGATGCAACCCGAAACCACACTATAAATACCACCCAGTCGAATTGGAGGGACTGTGATAGAGAAAAAAAAAAAAAAAAAAAATAATAATACTAATAATTATTTTTATAATGATAATGAATAGAAACAAATCCACAGCTATGTAAATGTACATATATTTAAATTTAAAACTTTAAGGATAGCTTTAGGGAATCTGTTCGTTCCCCTTATTGATGGGAAGGGAAACTGAACAGATTCCCGAAAAGAAAGAAATCCTTAAAGTTTTTTAGATTTAGATATATGTACACCTTTACATAACTGTGGATTTGTTTTTGCTCTTCTTTGAAGACCCGTGCTACCATGAGGATTTTTTTAAACAATAATATTATAAAATAATAATAATGATAATAAAAACAAAGGCTTAAGGCCAAAGCACATAAGATCCAACGGTACATGAACGGAATAAGGGATACCAAAACAGAACAAACTATTCGGAACTAACCAGAAAAGACTATACAGCCAACTAAGAGGGGAAGACACCACCAGAAATTCCTGAAGCCGAACAAGTAAGAGACTGGGAAAACATATGGAGTAATCCGGTATCACACAACAACATGCAACATGGCCCAGGAAGTTAAGGAAAAAGAAACAGGGAGAATAAAAACAAAATACACAGAGATCACGACAGACACAGTCAGCAAACTAACTAAACAAAAAAAGGAAACCAAACTGAAAAGCCCAGGATACTGGCTCAAAAACTTCAAGGCCCTACACCCAAGAATAGCAGAACAACTCAGCATTGTATCACAATCCATCGCCCCAAATGGATGACCACAGGAAGAACATCCTTAGTCCAGAAGACAAGAGTAAGGAAATAGCCAGCCAAAATAACTACAAGCCCTATCACCCTGTCTACCAATAATGTGGAAGTTACAACAGGTATCATCAGCGAAAGGCTATACAACTACCTAGGAGACAAACACCATCCCCCACCAACAGAAAGGCTGCAGAAGGAAGTGTAGGGGCACCAAAAGACCAGCTCCTGATAGACAAAATGGTAATGAAGAACAGTAAGAGAAGGAAAAACCAACCTAAGCATGGCATGGATAGACTATAAGAAAGCCTTCGACATGGTACCACACACATGGCTAATAGAAATGCCTGAAATATATGGGGCAGAGGAAAACACCATCTGTTTCCTTAAAAATACAATGCGCAACTGGAATACAATACTTACAAGCTCTGGAATAAGACTAGCAGAGGTTAATATCAGGAGAGGGATCTTCCAGGCGACTCACTGTCCCCACTACTCTTCATAGTAGCCATGATTCCCATGACAAAAGTACCACCTGATGTTCATGGATGACATCTAGCTGTATGGTAAGAGCATCAAGGAAATAGATACTCTAATCCAGACTGTAAGGATTGTATCTGGGGTCATCAGGATGGAGTTTGGAATAGAAAAATGTGTCTTACTCAACATACAAAAGGGCAAAGTAACAAGGACTGAAGGGATAAAGCTACCAGATGTGAACAACATCAAACACATAGATGAGACGGGATCAAATACCTGGGATAAAATGGAAGAGGAGGGGATATAAAACATCAAGAGATGAAGGACACGATCAGGAAAGAATATATGCAGAGACTCAAGGCGATACTCAAGTCAATACTCAACGCCGGAAATATGATAAAAGCCATAAACAGTGCCAGTAATCAGATACAGCGCAGGAATAGTGGAATGGACGAAGGCGGAACTTCGCAGCATAGACCAGAAAACGTGGAAACATGACAATACACAAAGCACTGCACCCAAGAGCAAATACGGACAGACTATACATAACACGAAAGGAAGGAGGGAGGGGACTACTAAGGATAGAGGAATGCGTCAACATCGAGAGCAGAGCGCTGGGGCAATATATGAAGACCAGTGAAAACGAGTGGCTCAAGAGTGCATGGGAAGAAGGACTGATAAAAGTAGACGAAGACCCAAAAATATACAGACAGGAGAAAGACAAGCAGAACAGAGGAATGGCATAACAAAACAATGCACGGTCAATACAAGAGACAGACTAAAGAACTAGCCAGCAATGACACATGGCAATGGCTACAGAGGGGAGAGCTCAAGAAGGAAAGTGAAGGAATGATAACAGCGGCACAAGATCAGGCCCTAAGAACCAGATATGTCCAAAGAATGATAGATGGAAATAATATCTCTCCCATATGTAGGAAGTGCAATACGAAAAAGAAAACCATAAACCACATAGCAAGCGAATGTCCGGCACTTGCACAGAACCAGTACAAAAAGAGGCATGATTCAGTAGCAAAAGCCCTCCACTGGAGCCTGTGCAAGAAACACCAGCTACCTTGCAGTAATAAGTGGCACGAACACCAACCTGAAGGAGTGATAGAAAACGATCAGGCAAAGATCCTCTTGGACTATGGCATCAGAACAGATAGGGTGATACGTGCAAATAGACCAGACGTGACGTTGATTGACAAAATCAAGAAGAAAGTATCACTCATTGATGTCGCAATACCATGGGACACCAGAGTGAAGAGAAAGAGAGGGGAAAAAATGGATAAGTATCAAAGACCTGAAAATAGAAATAAGAGGATATGGGATATGCCAGTGGAAATTGTACCCATAATCATAGGAGCACTAGGCACGATCCCAAGATCCCTGAAAAGGAATCAGGAAAAACTAGAGCTGAAGTAGCTCCAGGACTCATGCAGAAGAGTGTGATCTTAGAAACGGCGCACATAGTAAGAAGAATGATGGACTCCTAAGGAAGCAGGATGCAACCCGGAACCCCACACTATAAATACCACCCAGTCGAATTGGAGGACTGTGATAGAGCAAAAAAAAAAAATAATAATAATAATAAAAGTAAAAATGAAAAAGAAAATAAAAGTTATTAAATAAAAATGAAACTAATAGAAAATAAAATCGATAAAATAATAATAAAAAACAAACATACAAATCCGATAAACAAAAAAATTTAAAGAAAAAAATAATAATAATAGGAATAGAAATAAAAAAAATAAAAATTAAAATAATAAAATAATAATAGTAAAAGTTGAAATAAAAATATTGAAAATTAAACAGAAATAAGAAATAAAAATAAGGATCATAAAATAAAATGATATAAATATAAATAAAAGTAATCAAATAAAAATAATAAAATTAAAAATTAAAATAATAAACTAATCACAATTTTACGTAGCGTACTTATCACATCTACCATCCAAAATTTTGAATAGACTACCTTGTCTGAAATTTGCTTTGGTATTTTTTTTGTGGATGTATTTTAATCTTTAAGGTAATGTTTCCCGGAAGCATTTCCTTGTTTTTTTATCATCCGTTTTTGTAAGCCAGACAACAACACGATAAAACTACGGAAGAGAATATGAAAACAAAATAATTTTAGTGTGCACGTTGAACTGATTAAATTAAATAACTATGAAAGAATAATAATAAAAGATTTACGGAAAAAGCACTTGGTGTTTGTTATCAGTTGTCCAAATGGAGTCAGTTTCTGGGTAAATCGTCGACGCAGCTCTGCTCTCTCTCTCTCTCTCTCTCTCTCTCGGTCTCTCTCTCTCTCTCTCTCTCAAAGGAAGGACTTTTAACAATGTGATGTTTTTCGTGGTTACTGAACAACTGCCGATATGACACTAATGCAGATTCACACACCCCCCCCCCCCACCCCCGCCTCCTTTATTTTATTTTTTTCTTATTTTGGAAATTATTATCTTGACTGAAATGCCTTTCCAAGTCGATAATCATTATCATTCCCGTCATTCCATTCTGTTAATGAGAGGTGAGATACTTATTCCCTCTCTCTCTCTCTCTCTCTCTATCCTCCTAAAACAGGGAAACACCACAAGCCATGATCACGCCAAGAAGGCCGTGCGCGCCTAACCAAAACGAAGGTTTCACATAACCCAGAGAGGTTATATATATATATATATATATATATATATATATATATATATATATATATGTGTGTGTGTGTGTGTGTGTGTGTGTGTGTATGTGTGTGTGTAGTATATATATATATATATATATATATATATATATATATATATATATATATATATATATATATATATATATATATATATATAGTTTGTTTGCGCCTAATGGATGCAACTGCTCATTAATGCAGTGGTAAGATGACTGCCATTATAGCTCTCTTTCTCGCGTATTCGCTCTGACGTTAAATAAAAGAAAGAGCTGACAGACACCGCATTCGAGTCGAAGAATCTGTACAACTTTATTAAGCGTGGATGGTTCGACTCTCTCAGTGACGATGCTTCCAACCTCGTTTGAAGTAACTTTCCGATGTCTGCATTGAATCAAGTGATCTGTCACACTCGAAGACTTGAGTGCTCGCATCTATGCGCTGGATCGATTGGCAAGTTGAACAAGGCGTGGTCAGACCTCCAGCTTACTCGTGGCGCGTGGTAAAATCTACGGTCGAATAGAGCGCTGTTTCACCGACGAAAATTAAAAGAAATACGCTATATTTTTTCAGAAATAATTGTTCTGTACCGTTTAACGTGCACATTATTTATTATTTGCCTTTTCATTCTAATAGATAGATCATTAATATCCCGTCCTCAAATTCCTGTATCTTTAACTCAACGCGAAACACCTTTTTTCAGACCTTTTTAGGCTTTTCCATAGGGCTTTCCTACCCCCCAACAAGAACAACAAAGTAGCGACAATTCAGACGGACCTGCTAAAGAACTTCTGGCCCATTCAGTAAGGAAGTTATTGACCAGTACACTGGAAGTTACTGATCAGTATCTACACTGCTTCAAGCGCTGCTGTCTTTTGTGTCTCATACACAGCTGATAACACGACAGAAAAGAGAAGGTCAGCTGTCCAGGAAGTATGATGTACTTGCTGTCATTAGCAATGTCAAAAAAATAATAAAAATGATAATAAAATACCGTTATTTATAGGTGCAATAAACCTTACAAGGTTAACTCACTGTAGGAAGACGTTGTTTTTTGTTATTTTTTGCTGGCTTAACCGGTGGTCGGTTAAGGTCAAAAACAGCAGTTCCGTTTTACACAGATCTATACAGAATGAGGTGCTTGTATTAAGTACTTGTTTTTTGTGTGTACACAGGCTTCATAGACATATATACGTGTATTTGTGTATTTATGTATACGTATATATATGCATATATATCTGTGTGTATATATAAGTAATTTATATTCTTTGATAAAAACATCACGGAATAGAAGCGAGCTGAACTGAGAAACTATAAACAAAGAGTGGAGAGGAAGTATGTAAAATTGTAACTCAAAAACTTCGAAAGATTATCGACGATTATTATCATTATTATTGGCATCCTATTCAGGACGACCTGGTAAAACAGGTCGTCACCGCAGTGACACGAAATTCTCGGTGAAAGACCTTGTACGACCTGGCAAAGAGACACTTCTCCGGAGTCCTCTTTGTAAACCTCTTTGCAAAGTCTTCCTAAGGCTTGAAGCTATATAAAAATGGCCTCTTTCAGTCATACGACTCGTGAATAAAAGATAATAACAAGTAAAGAAAATGCGCAGACGAATCGAGTTATCTGTACAGCGTATGATCAAGGCCGCCGAAAATAGACCTTATCTTTTGATGGGTCTCGGCATAATGTTGTTGTTTTTTTATGTAAGCTGGCCTTATGCCAGCACGTGCTCTTGCTCACAGAGCAGCCAGTAATACTGCTGTATGAGCCGCGGTCCGGTAGTGGCCTGGCCTATATCGTTGTCAGACGCACGATTATGGCTCACTTTAACCTTGAATAAAATGAAAACTACTGAGGCTAGAGGGCTGCAATTTGGTATGATTGATGATTGGAGGGTGGTTGATCAACATACTAATTTGCAGCCCTCTAACCACAGTAGGTTTTAAGATTTTAGGGCGGACAGAAAAAGTGCGGACGGAGAGACAATATTCTTCTTTTCAGAAAACTAGCTTTCATCGCTGTCTTCTTCGTAATGTCTTTAAACGAAAATTAAAAGCATTTGCCAGGTTGCTATATCATACGATTCCTCGAGGCGTTTCCTTTGACATCAGGGAAACATTTCTGTTATGAAAGGCACATTGTACCAAAAAAGTGACGCAATACAGCTTTCGCCACCTTATAATCTCCCTGGGTACACACCCTTGCCCCCGTCTGGATACCTCCATTCTTCGTTAGATTCATATTAACTCCAGCCAGTGGCGTGAATATTATTTGCATCTGATTAATTTTTAAAAGAATATGTGGATGATCAAAAAGGTTGTAGGATATTGGCATCGTCACCTCTTTTTTAAGATACACATTCCCTCTCTCTCTCTCTCTCTCTCTCTCTCTCTCTCTCTCTCTCTCTCTCTCTCTCTCTCTGATACGTGAAGCTATTACCTACGAATTATCCTCAACTTATTGCTTTCACAACATGACGATGCTCCTTAAAAAGGACACAAGGATACAAATGGCGGTATGCCATTAGTGCGCAGTGATCACTGCGCAGTTCAGACTGATTACGAAACGACTTCCATCCTGTCAAATTGCTTTTTCATGTTTCGTCAGTTTATGTCGAAACTCTGTCTTTATAAACTAGCTAGGTTCCTTTTTTTTTTTCTTTCTTGTTTTTGCATTTTTTATTACTTACAAGAACCGCCTTTATTTTGGTATTCAATAATCCACCTAGCCTCCCTCCTCTCTCTCTCTCTCTCTCTCTCTCTCTCTCTCTCTCTCTCTCATATAGTGACTCTTGTACAAGCACGAATTTATTCAGGTTACCCTAAATCTCTCTCTCTCTCTCTCTCTCTCGTCTCTCTCTCTCTCTCTCTCACTGTACGAAAAATGCAACCTAAACAATTATTTTTATTGAAGACTAAACCTACAGTACAAGATTTGCGAGTCTATTATTATTATTATTATTATTATTATTATTATTATTATTATTATTATTATTATTATTATTATTATTATTATTATTTCTATAAGGATAAACTATATAAATTCCTTGGGGACTGATCATACAATTACGACCTATATGTACGTGAATCACCATTGTCATAGAAGCTCATTATGACCCGTTCACCCATTCATGAGATATCCAGCTGCCACGCAGACTCACAAACAGACAGACAGACAGACAGACAGAAGTGAAAACACGTCTCTCGTTGATGGGAGCAACGTACAAAGATAAATATAAAGTTTAAACGTGGTTAAGTGCAATCAATTCATTTGAAACTACACCATTTTACATTATTATCTCTCTTTCTCTCTCTCTCTCTCTCTCTCTCTCTCTCTCTCTCTCTCTCTCTAGAGATATCGCTGCTATTACGTATGTGCATGACTATAGCCGTCGCTTCGCTTATCGTCCCCATGGTACATATAAACCTTTGTTTATCTCGGTGTGGTCGGGACAAACCAACGTGAAGTCTGCTGCTCACTCACCAGTTTCTCTTTTCGTATTAATACATGCACACACACAGAACATATATTGTTTATTTTAGTATTTGTAACTTAATTTTATTGTACTAATTAGGTATTGTTACATTGCAGCTTGAAAATGAGGCCTGCTGGTTATCTTCGAAACTTTGCAACCTAATAAGTATGAGTTTCTTGACCTGTTGGTGGGCTTCTCCTGTCTTCATACATACATATATAAGGTAGTATATTATACATATAGATATATATATATATATATATATATATATATATATATTATATATATATATATATATATATATATATATATATATATATTCATACTGCGACTGAAAGCACAAGAAACGACTAAATTCCTCTCCAAAGCTTACGTAATTTGTTTTAATATGAAGACATAATATATATATATATATATATATATATATATATATATATATATATATATATATATATATATATATATGATCTTTCCATTCTTTGTTTGCGAGCAAGTAAAAATAAAGCCTATTTATCTCTCCAAGGAGACTAGTGACCATTTATCTGTCTGTGAACTAGACGAAGGACCGCTTCTGGATCTTTGTATGTTTTCTCAGCTAAAATTTCGCTCAGTCTATATTTGTTAAACATTTCAAACAGAGATCTTTCACAGATGGAATTTAGCATTGAGTCAAAACCCGTATCCTCATCAGTTTTATAAATTTCTTTCTTGTTTATCATCGTCAAATTCCTCTGATGTGAATACAAATTCCTTGGTCTTTTCTAAAGCCACCATACATATGGGGGGGGGGGGGTAAGGGTAACTGGGCTGTGGGGGGAGGGGTGTTAGTGATGGGACGTGGATGGGGCAGGGAGGAAGGGAAGGTAGAGTTGGTTTCATTACTCAAAACAACATCAGTAGACGTCTTGGCTACAAGTTCCTGTCGGTAGTGGATGCTATAGTCAATTCACTTTGCAGTATAAATGCAGTTGCTCTGACAAGTCTTTTGAAATGGCAGTGCTACGTATACCTCCAAGTAGGCCATTGGGTGACACTGCACTTGCAAAGCACAGTCAACTGGATAGGGAGCAGTGCAGTTTGTGATACGAGAAAGTGTGTGTGAGGATTAGGTCTATTTGTCGTGCTACGTGGCTGTTCTAGTTTCTCCACGAGGTGGAAACGATGAGCAGAATGCTATAGTCGTGTGTCTTGACCAAGAAGGAACAGAAAAATCTGATATTTTTTACAATTTTGTTCCCAGTGATGCATTATGTCAAAATATCTTTTCATGGTTATATAAGGAAACAATTATTGTCATGTGTCTTGCCAAGAAATTAAAAATTTCTCATTATATATATTTCTGTTAAGTCCTAATTCTTAATTATACATAATGATGCAGTTTATTTTAATGGTAACTGAAGGGATTGTGTCAGGTGACAGAACCTCTTTTGACCCAGGTAGCTGTTAGGTAGACCACACTTTTCTCAAACACTCATTGGTCTTAACAGCTTTAGAAGTTCCAGAAACCTCCAGCCCCCTTTCTTGGCAATATTCCCAAATGATTCTAAGTTCCTGGATTTCTAGATTCTAATTTGAGATCCTGTCACCCATGATTTAAAACTAAGCCAACGAAATTCCTCGACTGATTCAACTGAGATAAATGTATAACCTTATCAGGAAGTGATATGATCTGTATCGTTTGTACAGCAGTTGTGATCATTTACATCTCTGGGACTGAAATTTATTCTCTTAGTTTCGTTTTTTTTTTTTTTCCATAAAGTCATCCATTGGATTCTTTAGCATGGCAATGGCTCTTTAGAGACAGTTTCGGTCCTATAATTCCCATTTTACGTAACTTCAAGATCAATATAGTCGTGGAGCTGTCATGTTCAACAGCTACTGGATATTTCAGAGTATCTCTCCAAAATTTATATCTGTTACGGACTTCCTTAGTATGAGTGACTCATCAATGAATCATCCCCATGCTCACTTACCTGCATCAATCAGAGGTTCGTTCCAAATCTCTTAAAAGTGTGAGAGAGAGAGAGAGAGAGAGAGAGAGAGAGAGAGAGAGAGAGAGAGAGAGAGAGAGAGAGTTCCAACTTCTAGGTATGAATATTCATTGGAACCCAGAACCCGTGTTGCGTTCCAAGTCTCTTCTAGATTATATGAACAAGTATATTGGATATGTCAGTTAGCTCTCTTCTTCTCCTAGAAACACGTACGAGTTCTTTGGATTTGCCTGTTATCTTCCTTCTAAGGACTCTGAACGAGTTCTTCCCTTAAAAGAATCTAGAGATACAGCTTTTTTTTACGAGCAAAGCGAAGTCTTACTGGAAACGGGCTCATTTCTGGCGGCCCAGCACAGCCCAGCACAGCCTGGCCCCAACGCTATTCAAATGCTAATATCTCCAAAGGTATTGAGGATAAAAGGAAAATTCTTTCGGCAGATAAAACCTCATATCTTTAAATTTCAACCCATATAAGATTTATTTTTAAAATGTCATCAATTCACATATAAATGATGTTTTAATGATTGCATTTCTGGCGGCACGGCACGGCCCGCTACAGCCCTGCACAGCCTGGCCCTAACGCTATCTAACGCTATTCAAATGCCAATATCTCCAAAAGTATTGAAGATAAAAGAAAAATTCTTTCGGCAGATAAAACCTTCCATCTTTAGATTTCTTCCCATATAAGATTTATTTTTAAAATGTCATCAATTCACATATAAATGATGTTTAATTACTGCATTTCTGGCGGCAACGGCACGCCCGCTACAGCCCTGCACAGCCTGGCCCTAACGCTATCTAACGCTATCAAATGCCAATATCTCCAAAGTATTGAAGATAAAAAGAAAATTCTTTCGGCAGATAAAACCTTCCATCTTAGATTTCTTCCCATATAAGATTATTTTTAAAATGTCATCAATTCACATATAAATGATGTTTTAATTACTGCATTTCTGGCGGCCCAGCACGGCCCAGTTACAACCTGGCACAGCCCAGTCCTATCACTATTCAAATGTTAATATCTCCAGAAGTATTGAAGATAAAAGAAAAATTCTTTCGGCAGATAAAACCTTACATCTTTAAATTTCATCACATATAAGATTTATTTTAAAAATGTCATCAATTCACATATAAATGATGTTCTAATAATTGCATTTCTGGCGGCCCGGCATGGCCCGCAACAGCCCTGCACAGCCCGGCCATAATGCTATCTAACGCTATTCAAATGCTAATTTCTCCAAAATTACTGAAGATGAAAGAAAAATTCTTTCGGCAGATAAAACCTCACAGCTTTAAATTTCTTCCCACATAAGATTTATTTTTCAAATATCATCAATTCACTTTTAGATTAAGTTAACCCTTTGATGGTTTAACTTGAAGCTTTGCGAGTTATCACCTTTAGGGAGCCCTACCAGTTTATCTTAAGTAAAAATTTTATTTAAATCGATCAAAAAATTTCTGTGGCGCACTCGATGTTTCTGTACAACTGCTACAGCCTATAATCAAGGCCACCGAAAATAGATCTATCTTTCGGGGGTCTCGGTATGAAACTATATCGTTGCCAGAAGTATGATTACGGTTAACTTTAACCTTAGAATAAAATAAAAACTACTGAGGCTAGAGGGCTGAAATTTGGTATGTTTAATGACTGGAGGGTGGATGATCAATATACCAATTTGCAGCCCTCTAGCCTCAGTAGTTTTTAAGATCTAAGGGTGGACAGAAAAATGTGAACGGAAAGAAGTGCTGACTGACAGAAAACTAAAGGTTAGTTAGTCTTCTCACCAGGTACACATAAAATAAACTCACGTACAACCAACTTAGAACACATGACAAACACAAAAATTGTACCATACGTGTATTCGACCACGAACTTTGAAGCGATCGAACTATCACCGGGTGACGATACAAAAGTCAATAAGTCAGATAAGCGAAAGGAATAATTTAAAAAAACAGTGGCCTCAGGCCACTTCCCCTCCCTGAGTCATGTTAAGGATATGTTTAAAAAGATCTTAGTCACGTAATAAAGTAAAGTATTCCATGAAAGAAGAGAAAATTGGCTGCTGACATGACACCTTAAGACCAGCGGCGATGATATTTTTAGT
>NC_061107.1:8325845-8389927 GCF_015104395.2 Macrobrachium nipponense
GTACTGGTTCTGTGCAAGTGTCGGACATTCGCTTGCTATGTGATTTATATGGTTTCCTTTTTCGTATTGCACTTCCTACTTATGGGAGAGATGTTATTTCCATCGATCGTTCTTTGAACATATCTGACTCTATAGGGCCTGATCTTGTGCCGCTGTTATCATTCCTTCAGTTTCCTTAGTAGCCATTGCCATGTGTCATCGCTGGCTAGTTCTTTAGTCTGTCTCATGTATTGTCCGTGCATTGGTTTGTTGTGCCATTCCTCTGTTCTGCTTGTGTTTCTCCTGTCTCTGTATATTTCTATGTCTTCGTCTACTTTTATCAGTCCTTCTTCCCATGCACTCCTGAGCTACTCGTCTTCACTGGTTTTCAGATATTGCCCCAGTGCTCTGTTCTCGATGTTGACGCAGTCCTCGATGCTTAGTAGTTCCCTCCCTCCTTTCTTTCGTGTTATGTATAGTCTGTCCGTATGCTCTTTGATGTAGTGCTTTGTGTATTGTCATATTTTTCCTCGTTTTCTGGTCTATACTGCGAAGTTCTGCCTTCGTCCATTCCACTATTCTTGCGCTGTATCTGATTAGTTGCACTGCCCATGTGTTTATGGCTTTTATCATATTTCCGGCGTTGAGTTTTGACTTGAGTATTATTATTATTATTATTATTATTATTATTATTATTGCAGCATTGAAACTTGAAGCTACCTGGGCCCTCAGATATTTAATGTATAATAATAATAATAATAATAATAATAATAATAATAATAATAATAATAATAATTAATTAATAATAATGAATTTTATTTCAGATATTAATAATGAATTCTATTTCAGATAATATTATCGAATTTTATTTCAGATAACAGTAATGAATTCTATTTCTTTCAGATAATAACAATAAATTTTTATTTCAAATAACAATAATGAATTTTATTTCAAATAATAATGATTTTTATTTCAAGGAATTTTAATTTGATTAATGGGAATTTATAATTTAAGATTTAATAATTAATGATTTTAAATTAACATGAATTTCTTTAAATTGCAAATTTAAATAATGATTTTTAGTTTTTTTTCAGATTTAATGGATTAAGTGAATAAATAATAAGATTTAATTAATTATGAATTTTATTTCAGATAAACAAGCAAATGATTTTTAATTTCAAGATGAATAATTATGAATTTTATTTCAGATAACAGCAATGAATTTTATTTCAGATAATAATAAGTTGAGAAAGTGTTTTGGAGTGGTTTGCGAAGATAACAATAATGAAATCAATAATTTCAGATTAACAAAATAATGAGTTTTATTTTCAAAGATAAGGAATAATTAAATTTTACATTTCAGATAATCAATTACTTGATTTTTTATTTCCAAGATAATTAGAAATGAATTTTATTTCAAGCATAATAATGAATTTTTAATTTTATTTTAAATAAACAAATAATGAAGTGTTATATTTTAGATAAACAAATAATTGAATTTTTATTTCAGATAATAAGGAATTTTATTTTAGGTAACAATAATGAATTTTATTTCAGATAACGATAATGAATTTTATTTCAGATAAGGATAATTAATTTTATTTCAGATAATAATACTGATTTTTATTTCAGATAATTAGAATGAATTTTATTTCAGATAATAATGTTTTACAAATTAAGCTATAATTTTCAGTTTTTTAAATAAGTCGAAATTAATGAATTTATTTTCGATTTACACGAGATGTCATAAACCTGAAGCTAATTAGAACTTTTTAGTTTCAGGATGAAATAATCGGAATTTTAGCTTTTTAGGTAAGGAAGCTGAATTTAATTTTAGGTAACAATAATTTTAATTTTAACAAGATGATAATGAATTTTAAATTTTCAGAAACAACAATTTTGAATTTTTTTTTCATGATAACAATGAAATTTTATTTCAGATAATAATGAATTTTATTTCAGATAACAATAATGAATTTTATTTCAGATAACAATAATGAATTTTATTTCAGCGTGCAACCATTTACAGCTACAGAATACAGACGCAGCAGACACCACAAAATACTATGAGAAAAAGACTTCTCACCAAGACCCAGTAACAATGAATTGACCGGCCATGATTAACGTTAACGCTGACCAAGCTATGCTCTCTCTCTCTCTCTCTCTCTCTCTCTCTCTCTCTCTCTCTCTCTCTCTCTCTCTCTCTCTCTCTCTCTCTTTTATGGCGTTTTGACCCTTGTTTGTTTCCCTTTTGGATTCAGAGCGTGGCAAAAAAAAAAATAATGTTGTGTTGTTTACGTAAGCGAATGAGCTGGAAACAATTGACTGATTTCACTGTGGCCCAACAGATATGATAAGACGTGTCTGTAAAGTGTACTGGACTCCTTTGGATGATTATATATATATATATAATATATTAATATATATATATTATATATTATAGTTTATCTATATATATATCATATATATATAATATATAGATTTTATATAATATATATATATATAATATATTATTAATTGATAATTAATAAATTATATAATAGAATTATATAGATAATATATATATATATATAATAATTATATATATCTATATAATATAGAGATATATATATTGATTATTATATAATATATATATATATATAGAATTATATATATCTATAATATATAATAATTATCTATAGATATAATATTATATATATAATATATATATATATTATATATATATAATTATAATATATATATCCTATATATATATATATATATAATAAGATGATATCTATATAATTATATACTATATATATATATATTCATATATATTTATATATATATATAATATCTATATATATATATATATCTATATATAGATATCATATCTATATAATTATAGATAATATATATATAATATATATATATATATATACCTATATATAATAAATTTCATTTCAGCTCATAGCCATAAACATAATATATACAGCACACCAGTTCAATGGAAAAAGTATATAGATTGTTTTAGAAATTAAAAATAAAAGATAAACTCCATATTATGAAATACATGTCTATCCATACATCGTCTTCCTGTGTATGAAACTGGTTGAATACGAATCATAAATAACCTCTCTCACTACCAATAACCTATCCTGCAAAACAGATAAACAATTATTGTAAACAAGAGATCATAAACAAATGGATACGATTCTGACCAATAGCAGTCGACCTTCAGCTGGTATGAACGATAAGGCTGACCATTATAATAATAATGTTATTTAACGATTCCGTCTAGTTTTGAAGGTGGTTGGTTATCTCTCTCTCTCTCTCTCTCTCTCTCTCTCTCTCTCTCTCTCTCTCTCTCTCTCCTACAAATACACCAGGTTCAGTTGTTAACATTTTCCCCAAACCAAGACTTTTCTCTATTTATTACAAGAGTGGGACAGAAAAACGCTTGTCATTTCTCCACTAACGGAACGTAATTCGATCCAGTTCTGGAGACCTGTACTATAAAGGCTACGTAGTACTAAGTCGTGCTGTGCAAATGAGAGAGAGAGAGAGAGAGAGAAAGAGAGAGAGAGAGCAGAAAAGTGTCTGCTATCAGATACAAAAGTGAAGAGGGCACGCGCTGGCTCTCGACCGCTTTTCGGAGGTATCATGTTTATCTGGCGCTCGAACAATGGCATCTCTCAGGTTGCTGATAGTTTACACCGAGTCGCACGCGCCACAAAGGAGACCCCAGGGCAAGTCCGAGGCTGGCACCAAGCCGCAGAGCACCGGAGATCGTTTTCCACTTTTGTTTCGTCCGTTTCAGTTTTTCTCGCGGGTCGCTCGAAGACTACTACCTTTCGCGTTTTCAGGCTCTCTCCTAGATTTTATCCCCGTCTATGCCAATCGCTTTTAATACTCTCTAAAAACATGTATGCTTTACAACGACTGACGAATTATGAATACGAAGATAAAGCTGTTTTTTTCAAAGTAATCTAACAAGTGAAAATCGTTGACTTCCTTAAACTAACACTCAGATAAGTCTGGTCAGTGTCACTGCAGGAATACGGGGGGCGATAAGCAACTACCTGCCTTATTCTGCACCTTCATAAGAGCCAGTTTCCCTAAAGCCGTGGAAGTGGACTTAATCTCTCAGAACGTATTGCATGATCCTTACGCAGGGAATCAGTAGTACTATAATGCTTCGTTCCGACCTTCACACACAACACACACACACAAACCAATCGTTGAAATGGCGTTTAACTTCGTCTCTCCTTACAGTAACCATACGGCTGGCATTATGCTAATTTGGTGGACTTTGTCTTTCGTGGTTTATTAAGTATTTTTTTTTATCTTTTTTTTTCCCCTTCTAGGTCGAGACAAAGACTATTTGGTCTAAGGTTGCTTAATGTCCTAATCAGTTCTGTATGTAGGATCATATGCCGTTATCTTTAAAAAGTAGGAATCGAGTTAAAATGTATGGACTAACAATGCTTACTTCGAGGTTAAAAGCTAATGATAATTGCTATTTTTTTCTCTGTTTTTTTTTTTTTATTCGACTTACAAAGGATCTCTGCTTGATTACATATTAAACGCCTTTCTGTGAACTTCATGATTTTCAGTTTATCGCTCGAGAAAGAGTTCTTTCTTTTTGAGTCGTTAACTCGACTCTTTAAAAAATTGTGCCCTTTTTTTATATGGAAAATAATTGGGTAGCATTTTCCAGAGATGTTATCAGGTACTGGGACCCCTCCCTGGGAAAAAGCTGGACGCCATATCTCGAAAACTAACCATGGAACTTTCTTGACGATATTCTGATTAGGTTTCAAACCCAACGTAACCTAACCTAACCTAACATAAGGGGCATGTCAAAAAAAAAAAAAAAAAAAAAAAACCGTGGCTGGTGTAATGCTATCATACATCTCAGGAATTTGCAGGCAAGTAAATAAAAAAAACTCGTATCTTTTATTTACAGATTATTCTGAGTTAAGTATACAGCGCACAAATAAAAATATCAATGAACCGTCAAGCGAATATGAGCCCATTGTGAATAATAATGATAACATTTATAAGTTCACTTCCGGAATCATCAAGGAATTGCAAGAAATCCCGACTGGAATTCCACACGTCACCAGATTTACCGAATTCCAAAGACAAAATATGGTCTGTTGCGATTAGCATCATTTAAGAAAATCAATAGAACTAATTAAATTTTTGAAACGGGGAACAAAAAGTCACTTTTCTTCATTTGTGACTGACAAAAACCAATTGTTTTTCTTTCATTTAAGGACAATAAAGATGCAATATATTTTTTTTTATTTCCGAGAAACACGTCATAGAATAGATCTTTATTGTTTAAATTCAGTCACGAATAATCTGAAGCAAATTCTGTCACCATGATCAAGAATTCCTTCGTCCCCATTTCAGGCACAACCTTATGTATCAGCAGTCACAATTATTATTATTATCATATTTTATTATTATTATCATTATTATTATTATTATTATTATTGTTATTATTACTATTATTATTATTGAACTAAGGAACCTCCGTAACGAGGCTAAACTACTGACAATTCAAAACCATACGGCATTGTACTATAATATATTTTAACACTACTGTGGCTTTTGAATTTCATTATTATTATTTTTTTTAAACTCATAATCACATGAGGCAATAAAATGGTCAAGTAAAAGTACAGTCGTATGCCTGTTTGATTTCGTTATTTAAAATATATTATTATTATTTTTTTTTTTTTTATCACAGTCCTCCAATTCGACTGGGTGGTATTTTATAGTGTGGGGTTCCGGTTGCATCCTGCCTCCTTAGGAGCATCACTTTTCTTACTATGTGCGCCGTTTTCTAGGAATAGGATCACACTCTTTTGCATGAGTCCTGGAGCTACTTCAGCCTCTAGGTTTTCTAGATTCCTTTTCAGGGATCTCGTGATCGTGCCTAGTGTTCCTATGATTATGGGTACGATTTCCACTGGCATATCCATATCCTTCTTATTTTCTATTTCAGGTCTTGATACTTATCCATTTTTTCCCTCTCTTTCTCTTCAACTCTGGTGTCCCATGGTATTGCGACATCAATGAGTGATACTTTCTTCTTGACTTTGTCAATCAACGTCACGTCTGGTCTGTTTGCACGTATCACCCTATCCGTTCTGATACCATAGTCCAGAGGATCTTTGCCTGATCGTTTTTTTTTGTCTATCACTCCCTCAGGTTTGTGCTCGTACCACTTATTACTGCAAGGTAGCTGATGTTTCTTGCACAGGCTCCAGTGGAGGGCTTTTGCCACTGAATCATGCCTCTTTTTGTACTGGTTCTGTGCAAGTGCCGGACATTCGCTTGCTACGTGGTTTATGGTCTCATTTTTTGTATTGCACTTCCTACATATGGGAGAGATGTTATTTCCATCTATCATTCTTTGGATATATCTGGTTCTTAGGGCCTGATCTTGTGCCGCTGTCATCATTCCTTCAGTTTCCTTCTTTAGCTCTCCCCTCAGAAGCCATTATTATTATTATTATTATTATTATTATTATTATTATTATTATTATTATTATTATTATTATTATTATTATTATTATTATTATTATTATTATTATTATTGAAAAAGAAACCCACAAATTCAATTTGTAACTTGTTTACTTCTTAAGTATTTACATTTAGTTTTACTCCACACTCGAGTGTGGAGTAAAACTAAATGTAAATACTTAGAAGTAAACAAGTTACAAATTGAATTTGTGGGTTTCTTTTTCAATCTTCAGAAGAAAACTGAAAGAAGTTTTTGTTTGGTTCATTATTATTATTATTATTATTATTATTATTATTATTATTATTATTATTATTATTATTATTATTATTATTATTATTATTATTATTATTATTATTATTATTATTCAGAAGACGAACCCTTTTCGTATGGAAAAAACCCACCACATATTAACTTGAAATTCAAGCTTCCAAAGGGTATAGCGGTCACATGAAAGAAAAAAACCAGAAGGTAATGGAAAATACAGAAAGAAGAGATCAGCGATTAGTGAAGAAGAAATAAATAAACAAAGTAATAGATAAACAGATAGAAATGTAAAACAAACAGAGAGCTGTTTTAAGGAGGGAATCTGATAGTGGAAGAGAAACTACGGAGTTTAGCAATCTGAAACACGTGTTTTACATTGCATCATCAATTTCTCGAGGGGATTTAAACCCTGTAATCATTATTATTATTATTATTATTATTTTTTTGCTCTATCACAGTCCTCCAATTCGACTGGGTGGTATTTATAGTGTGGGGTTCCTGGTTGCATCCTGCCTCCTTAGGAGTCCATCACTTTTCTTCCTATGTGCGCCGTTTCTAGGATCACACTCTTCTGTATGAGTCCTGGAGCTACTTCAGCCTCTAGTTTTTCTAGATTCCTTTTCAGGGATCTTGGGATCGTGCCTAGTGTTCTTATGATTATATGTACGATTTCCACTGGCATATCCCATATCCTTCTTATTTCTATTTTCAGGTCTTGATACTTATCCATTTTTCCCTCTCTTTCTCTTCAACTCTGGTGTCTCATTCTATTTGCACGTATCACCCTATCTATTCTGATACCATAGTCCCAGAGGATCTTTGCCAAATCGTTTTCTATCACTCCTTCAGGTTGGTGCTCGTACCATTTATTACTGCAAGATTGCTGATGTTTCTTGCACAGGCTCCAGTGGAGGGCTTTTGCCACTGAATCATGCGTCTTTTTGTACTGGTTCTGTGCAAGTGCCGGACATTCGCTTGCTATGTGGTTTATGGTTTCATTTTTCGTATTGCACTTCCTACATATGGGAGAGATGTTATTTCCATCTATCGTTCTTTGAACATATCTGTTTCTTAGGGCCTGATCTTGTGCCGGTGTTATCATTCTTTCAGTTTCCTTCTTGAGCTCTCCCCTCAGAAGCCATTGCCATGTGTCATCGCTGGCTAGTTCTTTAGTCTGTCTCATGTATTTTCCGTGCATTGGTTTGTCGTCTCAGTCCTCTGTTCTGTTTGTCATTCTCCTGTCTGTATATTTCTGGCTCTTCGTCTACTTTTATCAGTCCTTCTTCCCATGCACTCTTGAGCCACTCGTCTTCACTGGTTTTCAGATATTGCCCAGTGCTATTATTCGAATGTTGACGCAGTCCTCTATACCTAGTAGTCCTCTCCCTCCTTCCTTCCGTGTTATGTATAGTCTGTCCGTATTTGCTCTTGAGCGTAGTGCTTTGTGTATTGTCTTATGTTTCCTAATTTTCTGGTCTATGTTGTGGAGTTCTGCCTTCGTCCATTCCACTATTCCTGCGCTGTATCTGATTACCGGCACTGCCCATGTGTTTATGGCTTTTATCATATTTCTGTCGTTGAGTTTTGACTTGAGTATCGCCTTGAGTCTCTGCATATATTCTTTCCTGATCGTGTCCTTCATCTCTTGGTGTTTTATATCCCCTCCTTCCATTATTCCCAGTTATTTGTATCCCGTCTCATCTATGTGTTTGATGTTGCTCCCATCTGGTAGCTTTATCCCTTCAGTCCTTGTTACTTTGCCCTTTTGTATGTTGGCTAAGGCACATTTTTCTATTATTTTTACTAGCAAACTTACCCATCGATAAAATACGGGTGCAGAAGTGAAAATTTATATGTACTATTTGTTCAGCAATATTAGAATAAGGGCAATTTTTATACATACCTACTACAGAACCTCTTTGTGCACAATATTATCAGTTTGTCCACAACTTAATTAATTTCAAGTTGGCAGAGTCAGTTGTTCTGCTCATCGCCATATACAGTTGGCCATGCGTGAACATGGGTGACGGCAGAAACACACCAACATGATCCAAAGCCTGGCCCTGCTACTTGTTTGCAGTGAATGAGAAAGCCAGGTTGATGGGAAACTGCCTGCTCCGTAACTGGGACGGAAACTGGTTGTCCAAAGGCATCAGAGGAATCCAGGGGATGAACAGACGTTTGCCGGTGTGAGGGCCCGTTGCTATCACTGCTTCGATGACGTGGGAGTTTAGCTCCATAACGGTGTACCTCGTTCCGTTGCAATGTCCATTGGCAGGATCGAAATTCCGAAGCAACATTACCGGCCAGTACTTCTTCAATTTTATTTTGTGCACTGGCAGTCCCGATGGATTTAAGTTATTCAAAAAATCTTGCGGATATTGATGATGATTTTCATCTTCTATTGTGTCCGAGCTGAAATATTCACGACTTTCTCCGGGGAAGTTGTACAGGAATTATGTATGAAAATTCGTAAAGTAACTAAGTCTACGGGAATAACCAGCCTCGTTTAACGGCCAGAAACAGCTCTGTTTCAGGGAATCTCTTCTCACCCCCACCCCCTACAAAGGAGGGGTTTAGGTTGGATGAAACCCTGTTACAAACTATCTTAGGGGTCCCCACCATAACCCTGCCAAGTTTCATTCCCATCTGACCAGCCGTTTGGCCGTGATTGAATGACTGACAGACAGACAGACATTACGCCCACTATAGTATGATTGTTATTATTGTTGAGAAATTCACAGTTTCGTGAAAACAAATTGTTAAAAAATATCCACAATTAAATACTAAAAATATATTTCTATGTAAAAATATATAACAAAAACTTTCGAACACCGTTCTTCAGGTGTTCGAAAGTCTTTGTTATATATTTTTACATTGTTATTATTATTATTATTATTATTTTTTTTTTTTTTGCTCTTATCACAGACCCCCAATTCGACTGGGTGGTATTTATAGTGTGGGGTTCCGGGTTGCATCCTGCCTCCTTAGGAGTCCATCACTTTTCTTACTATGTGCGCCGTTTCTAGGATCACTCTCTTCTGCATGAGTCCTGGAGCTACTTCAGTCTCTAGTTTTTCTAGATTCCTTTTCAGGGATCTTGGGATCGTGCCTAGTGTTCCTATGATTATGGATACGATTTCCACTGGCATATCCCATATCCTTCTTATTTCTATTTTCAGATCTTGATACTTATCCATTTTTTCCCTCTCTTTCTCTTCAACTCTGGTGTCCCATGGTATTGCGACATCAATGAGTGATACTTTCTTCTTGACTTTGTCAATCAACGTCACGTCTGGTCTATTTGCACGTATCACCCTATCCGTTCTGATACCATAGTCCCAGAGGATCTTTGCCTGATCGTTTTCTATCACTCCCTCAGGTTGGTGCTCGTACCACTTATTACTGCAAGGTAGCTGATGTTTCTTGCACAGGCTCCAATGGAGGGCTTTTGCCAATGAATCATGCCTCTTTTTGTACTGGTTCTGTGCAAGTGCCGGACATTCGCTTGCTATGTGGTTTATGGTTTCATTTTTCGTATTGCACTTCCTACATATGGGAGAGATGTTATTTCCGTCTATCGTAATTTGAACATATCTGGTTCTTAGGGCCTGATCTTGTGCGCTGTTATCATTCCTTCAGTTTCCTTCTTTAGCTCTCCCCTCTGTAGCCATTGCCATGTGTCATCGCTGGCTAGTTCTTTAGTCTGTCTCATGTATTGTCCGTGCATTGGTTTGTTGTGCCATTCCTCTGTTCTGCTTGTCTTTCTCCTGTCTCTATATATTTCTGGGTCTTCGTCTAATTTTATCAGTCCTTCTTCCCATGCACTCCTGAGCTACTCGTCTTCACTGGTTTTCAGATATTGCCCCAGTGCTCTGTTCTCGATGTTGACGCAGTCCTCTATACTTAGTAGTCCTCTCCCTCCTTCCTTCCGTGTTATGTATAGTCTGTCCGCATTTGCTCTTGGGTGTTGTGCTTTGTGTATTGTCATATGTTTCCACGTTTTCTGGTCTATGCTGGGAAGTTCTGCCTTCGTCCATTCCACCATTCCTGCGCCTGTATCCAATTACTGGCACTGCCCATGTGTTTATGGCTTTTATCATATTTCCGGCGTTGAGTTTTGACTTGAGTATCGCCTTGAGTCTCTGCATATATTCTTTCCTGATCGTGTCCTTCATCTCTTGGTGTTTTATATCCCCTCCTTCCATTATTCCCAGGTATTTGTATCCAGTCTCATCTATGTGTTTGAAGTTATTATTATTATTATTATTATTATTATTATTATTATTATTATTATTATTATTATTATTATTATTATTATTATTATTATTATTATTATTATTTAGGAAGCAGGCCCTCTCCCAAGCATACTTTACTAAAAGTAATGGCTACTTCGACAGCGTTACGATTGTAGAGATTCTTCTCTATGTTTCGAATAGCGACTTTTTCAGCACTACTTAAACAGGCTGGTAGAGCGCCTATCAAATGCAGGGTCAAGATCGGTGTATATAAAGCTCCAATTCTGACCATAACATCATCCTCCCTTAAGCCATTCCACCCTTGGTAATGAGCATTCAAACAGTTGTTATTTTTTTTTAAATATTTATTTATTTATTCATTTTTCGTATTAGGTATCGTAAGAGTGCAGGCGGAAACTATAAAACTTACAATACTACGTCTCGTGATAACTTAAATATGGATAGTGTAGCCCGTAGAGTTTTTCACTCGATTAGTTATCCTTTTTATTGGTTCTCTTGTCTCATAACGTAAACTAAACTGCTTTTTATTATGTCACATCTTTAATTTTGAATCTCTAAATCTGCTGAATATGATCATAAGAACTCACACTTTTCTCATAAGAATAATGATTCTTTTTTTTTTCTGGTCGTCCATATCTGTAACGAGTATTCTTTTCTTGTTTTTTTTTTTACCTTATGTTTCGTGAGTTCTTCATGTCGGGGGATTGCTGCTATAGGATCCTTTATTAAAAATGGGTTTCAATCCCACCTGTTGCCATTGTCAACAACGTCATAATCAGCAGGAAATGTGTATGTAAGATAATACTGGAAAAGTTCTTTATAAAGCTATATTTTCTTGTGACGATAATAGTAATTAGGTGTCTGGATGCAGGTTCGGGTCCTGCTACCGAACATCAGGAGTATGGTGCTTCATATTTCTTGTACCTGGATCTAAGGCTTTGCAGTGACGAGCGTATCCAAAAGTGTGACGAGTTCGAGAAGTTAAGAGTTAAGAGGGTCTTGTAGTTATTACACCACACACACACACACATACACACACACACACACACACACACACACACACACATATATATATATATATATATATATATATATATATATATATATATATATATATATATAGTGTCCAGAAGGAGTCCACGATACTCAATTTAAAAGGCCAAGTTTATTGCATACGATACGTTTCGCACATACATCTCTGTGCATCATCAGCCTGTGAATAAAATACAAAGACATATTATAGACAATCATTTAAAATTACAAGGAGTTCACAATTTTAAAAAATAAAGTCTAACAAAGATTAAAAAGAGCAGTAAATAAAAAGAGAGACTACTAAAAACACCAACCGTCCATGATCAGAAGTGAAGATGGAATGAGTTACAAATTCCTCTACTCATCTGCAACCTCTTTCTCACAGTCAGTTCTAACCCAAATGGAATGGAATGCATTTAAGTATATCTTGACAACTACATTCTTTATACAGAATTAACTCATTTCTGATCATCTCATGGAAAAAAATAATTTCAAAATGTGACGGACGGATTGCTAGTTATTTGATGATTCAACTTTCTGGATTATCTTGAAAAGAAAGGAAGTTGGGGATGCTTTATTATGGTAAATATTTTTTATATATAATTTCATTAAAATCTGTAAAATATATATGCCTTGCTCTTCTTGACGCATTGACAAATGACGATAGAATTACGTCCAGAGGAAGAAGGACCATAAGGCACTATAGGATCTTTCACTCATGTTACTCTTAATGTTAGTGGAACAGACTTCTGTACAGCACGTCTGAAACGCATTGCGAAGAATCACAATACATATTAGCAATCAGATTCGCATTATCAGTAGGCGTGTGATCCTGTTTACTTTTGCTCGCCGTCAGAAACATCCATAATAAGACAAACCGACACTCAGTCCTAAGTTACTGCGACTACATGGAAACAGATATCAAAAGGCTATTCATTGGTCAACTCTGCTTTGAAGTAGTACTATATATTTTAGGGCTGTTGCCTTGTATAATAAGGCGGCCTATGAGGTAACGTTAGACTTGCGATAATCTTACGCTAAGTCGGTTGGTATTGCACTTCCATATTCATTGGAGTGTCTTGGGGTTTGCTGATAACTTACGAAGTCGGTATTATCTTCTTTGGTTATGACGACGATGTGTTAAACTCATGATGATTCGGTGATGAGGTGAGGTTCTAGTCGAAAACACGAAGTATAAAAATACTTATATTCTCTGTGATTACATGGTGAAGATCAAGTAGGATTGTACAGGTCTTCTAATGACGATAGCTTGATCGCTTCTGCCAATGATGATGGCTAATTCTATTCTCTCTACATGATAAAGCTTAGGTAAAGAGGTACAGGTCTGCCAATGATGATGGCTACCTCTATTCTGTCTACCATCTCGGTTACAAGTCATAAAGGAGCAGACAGTAGCTCGAACATACGAACATACAATCAGATGACATAGTTACATACGAACATACAATCAGATGACATAGTTACTAATCACGTAGGCCGCTTGAGCTATAGGTCACGGTGTTTGTCTCAAGCAGGAAGCTTGGACTAAAGTTTATAAACAGTTGAATGACTACAGGTGATGGCATGTCAACTTAGCCTACATACTTTATCGTCTCTGGTCTGATCACATTCCTGCAAGCAATCTGGTTGACCTCTTAATTTTAGTCTTTTATATATATGGACTAACATTCCATATTTTTATTATGTAAACACTTACATATATCTTGTGACGCAAATTACACAGTTGATTGATGCAGATGACAGCAATCTAATTGCTCTCTTTAATTTCATCATTACTAGAGCAATTGCCACAAACTGATATCAAATTTGTTCTCATGATGATCATAATACTCAGTCAGTAGAAGCAAGTGTCAGTTAATACAAATATGTCAGTCGTACCACATCACAGCATTGCTTACTTATTTTAGATGACTGTATACAACGATAAAATCTTATATCTTTTAGCTTTTATACGTTAGTTGCTTCTGTTGGTAGTTTATCAAGTGCATCGTTATCGTAAACGATCTCGCATCCCTGTAGAGATTCCAAGAAAGCAAGATTTGGATGAGCCGATATAGATTCTATTGTTAACATTGTTTTGGAAAAGGGAAAAATGAAGAAGAAGAGTCGCGTCATAATCAGCTGACTTGGTAAACAAATGGGCGGGAGACAAAGTCCATGTGAATCGCCCTGGAGGCTTCCTGTAGAACACTTGTATCGCATTTTCTATTTTTGTAACTGAGGAAAGCGCTAACTTCTGCCAAATGGCCTGGTGGAAGCTGAATGAATGACGAGTTTCATCAACACTACAGTAGGTAATGTGCTGTCGTGATAATTTGGTAAGTTCTAGCTCGCTTTACGTGTGCTTAGCCAAGTCAGGCTGGTTTTGGTTAACCGAAATACCTAGGTTCTGCTTCAGTACGAAATGGATTGAAGAACTGTTGAAATGTTTATTGTGAAATTGATGTGTCCAAGAAACATTAACTGTAATATGAATCTTACCTCAGCCAAATTGCATACGTAGCTAGGTAAGGCAAATGCTTTTTTTTTTTCTTGTGACTAGCCTCAGTACTAGGTAATAAGGGAACCATTATCTTTGCTCCAAATAATTCATTTGTATAGTTACCCATCCCCTTATATTGTATAGTTACCCATCCCCTTATATTGTATTTTAAATTGGGAACCCTAATTTAAAATAGGAATTAGTAGGTATTGGGTGGAGGAAAACCAAAAATGAATTCAGTACGCCCGTCAGAGAGGCTGGAAATTGATAAATTGCAATATACTACCTACCTAATCAGTTGAAAAGGGTCATAGCCTAATTCATGGGTATCAGAAGGGTAATTCTACGGAAATGCTGTGCAGGACATCATCTTTATACTACAATCCCCTCAGGAATGAACTTAACATAAAACATGAAAAATGTCTCAAAATTTAGCTACCTTTTTCTGCATTGTTAAGTCAAAAAATACTATTTGCCTTAATAGCTAAATTATATCTTTGCGCTGAGGTCTTTTATCGAATAGTAAACATCAACAATCTCCAAACTAATTTTAAATCAGGAATTGTAACAAGGACTTGACAGGGATGCATCCTAACCTAACCTAAGAGAAACTACCTAGTGTGCTGAGTCTTTAGCGTACTTGCTGGAGGGGATGAATCGCTCGCCTAACATGTCTTAAAGTGACCTCCCTAATGAGATGAAAGACACTAGGTCCTCAAGTGGTTGGGGCTCTGGACTTGATTCCTGTATTCCCGCAGGAAAAACTATCGAATTGACCATCATCAACCATTTCTGATATGAAATTTGGTGTGAACTTAATATTACATTATCTTAGTTGTACTGCACTAGCCCCTCTTTTCAATTAATATAGGGAGTAGCTTGATATATGATGTTAAATTTAATATCTCAAATCATGCTTTATAAGTAGTATAGTCTACTTTTAACGTCTGTACTTTCTGCTGGTTAGGTGAGACCCAGTGTCATGTTAATTTTGGCTAAGATAAGGAGGGGATGTATCCCAGGCCTACGGGCATAACTTTTAGACAAAGTTAACGGGGAGAAGCCCAATCTGGTTGATTAATTGATAGATAATTGCAATGTGGGGTCCAGTTTGGGTGAAGCTTTGTGTACAGGTATGATACAGTACCCTAGATTAGGTTAGGGAAGGTTAAGTGATGAACAATAGCCTATCCATGTCATTGTCATTGTCATATGTTCAGGAGGTTCTGAATGTTGTCATTTTTTGGTTTTTTAGTTTATTTTTTTTTATATATATATTATAAAATGAGTTAATTACATTAAGGAAATGGATATTGTATCATACAACAATTCACGTCTGCTCCATTTTTAATGGTTGTTTTTCTGCATATTTTAAGCTCGTAATAAATAAGTCATGAATTTTGTATTTTTTCTGTTATTATACAAGAAAATGATCCCATTTCATGTCAATAACACCCATATGTCAGTTTGACTCACTTTTGCTTATATTTCTCCATTTTGACGAACAGAAACTTAGATTATCCGTGGCCACTCCATTATATAATCTGGTCTATTGGCTTACTCTTAATACCCTTGAATGCTTACAAGAAGCATAAAGTGGGTTTCTTTTTGGTAGATAGACTAGGGTAGGATTTAATGTTGACTTTTATGATACAAAAAGCTGTGACAGACTTGAACATAACATAAGCACAGTGTGTGTGTGTGTGTGTGTGTGTGTGTGTGTGTGTGTGTGTGTATGTGTCTGGGGTATATCGAACTCTACCTCAAAGGGCTAAGTTGTATTACTTACAGAAGCATTAGGATATGTTTTTGTACATGAACTTCCCTGACAGATATATACTTAGCTATAGTCTCCGACGTTCCCGACAGAATTTCAAATCTCGCGGCACACGCGACAGGTAGGTCAGGTGGTCTACCTTACCCGCCGCTGGGTGGCGGATGTACGAACCACTCCCGTAAGCTTGTCAGATTTTTCTCTGTCGCGGGAACGATAACAACTGTTGTCGGTTCCTCTCGATAGTTTTTCGATTCTCGCTTGCCTGGAGTTAATTTGGACTTCTTTTGGTGACGTATTCGCTTTGTTTGGCTTGGCATACGCTGATTGTGGACCGGTTTGATTTTGAGTTTGATTTTCTTTAACGATGTCTGATCTAGAATCGGTAGTTAAAACTTCGGTGTTGTTTAGGGTTTGCGTGAATGAAGGATGTAAGGTGAGGTTGCCGAAAGCTTCGGTAGAGACCCCACCACCCCCCCCCACGGTTTGCATGAAATGCAGGAGGGGAATGATTGTGCGTTTGCTAACCCTTGTAGTGAATGTAAGGGATTGAATGAAGAAGAATATAAGGCTCTCTCTTCTTATGTTAGGAAGTTTGGAACGTGATAGAGTGCGTAAGGCTTCCTCTAGAAGTTCTAGCAGATCTAGAATGAGTGAGTTGGATGTGGATCCTAATAGTACTAACGTAGAATTAGAACCTTCTTCCCAAGTTGCAGCCCCGGCTCCCCGCACCGAAGCCGGAGATTCGCCTTCGGAGGCGGCAGCTCTGAAAGCCAAGAATCGTTCTGTGGATCAGAGATTCGTCAGTTGGGAAGGTAAGGAGGAGTGTTAGTGATCAGTGCAGTGTCCCCAGTGTTGTGGGGAGGGTGCGTCTGACCGGCTCCTTAGTGCCTCTAGGCCTAGACCTCTTCCAGACTCCCAGTTCCAGTGGAGTAGGAAACAGTCGAAAGCCGCAGGAGGGCTAGGGAGAGCCCCCACCGGTCAGGCGTCCCTCGGCAGATCCTGAAGTACGCTCCCAGGCTGCCTCGGATCGCTACAAGAAGGAGCTCCTACGCCAATGCTTCTCCTCTTCGTCGTCTCCCTCTCCGAAGAGAGGTTGGAACTCCCCGGATGCGTCGCGCCCTGTTGAAGAGGGCTTGGAAGGCTCCCTGCAGTCCTTTGGCTTCTAGTCCGGAGGTTTTCCGGAAGAATCGCGGTGGAGGCGAAGAAACACAAGAAATCCTGTGATCGTTCTTCTTCTCGCGCTCCGCGCTCGGCGCCTGCTTCCGAGGAAGAATTAGAAGATTCTCCTACGAGAGTACTCGCGGGACTTCAAGCTCAGATCACGGCGCTAGCAGACTCTCTAGCAGTTAGATCACGTAGGAAGAAGGACGTTTCTCTTCCGATCAAGAGATCTAGGCGCCGCTCTTCAGAGGATCGTTCTCCTTCATATGGGGAGGTTTCGTATGAAGGTGGGGGCTCGCGTGAGCGCCCTCGCTCGCGGGAGCGCCCTCACTCGCGTGAGCGCCCTCGCTCGCCTGGCTCTCTTTCAATTTCAAGGCGCCAAACATCGGTAGGACGCTCTATGGAGAAAGAAGTTTTTTCTCCAGATTGGATTCCCGCTTCCGGTAAGCGCACTGCACCTGCTCATCACGCGATTCTTCAACTCCCTCGCGTGAGACTTCTCCTCAGCAGCCTCAAGATTATAGAAGGCGCCCTTATACAAGTAGGCGTTCTTCTTCCAGATGTCCAACCCTCTCCTCGAGTATCGGATCGTGACTTCTCTCCTGACAGGCATCTAGAGTCTGGTAGGAGTCGTGTGCATGATAGACGGCTACTGTTAGCCGCTCCCCGCAAGGTAGGCGCCAAGAGCCTACTGCACATAGCTCTCCTAGTAAGGCGCTCGTCTCTTTTAAGCGTCATACTCCTGATTATTCTCCTAAGGGCAGACAACAAGAGTCTTTTCAAGCGCCCTTCTCCGTGTAGGGGCGCTCTCATCCCGCTTCTAGGCACACTTCTCCTGACCGTTTGTCTCTTGGTAGGCACCAGGAATCCCGGAAGCGCCCTTCTCCAAGTAGGCGCTCGTTTAGTTTTTGAAGCGCCCTTCTCCTGACTGTTTACCCTCTTGTTAGACGTCAAGAGTCTCGTCAAGCAGCCTTCTCCTAGTAGGCGCATTTCGCCTTCCAGTCGAACTTCCGTTGATCGTACGCAACTGGACAGGTATGGAGAGCCGCGCAAGCGCTCTGCTCTCGATAGGCGCTCTTCTCCTGGCAGCCGCTCGCCCCAGGATAGGTGCATAGAGTATAGTAGGCGCTCGCCCTCCTCGTAAGCGCCCCTGCGGATGTTTCCGAGAATTCTCGGAGTAGGAGCCCTACCTCTCCTTCGGCTGAGATTCCGTATACCTCGAAGAGGGAGTCTCATCGTATACTTCCCAGATCTTCTCATCGCTTCTCCAGTGGATGTGAACCTATTTCTAAGAGAGGGCGTTCTCCAACCTCTCGCTCAACTCCATGCTAGTGGATCCTTCGTCACCTAAGGATCTTCCGCGCTCGCATCGACAAGAACGTCCTAGAATGGTTCGGATGAGGAACCGAACACTTCTGCTGCTGTCTCTTCTTACAAGAAGCTTACAGAGCTACTTTTACAAGTTTTTGGGGACTTCCCTTACGCCTACGGCTCCTCCTTCTCCTCACTCACTTTTTTCAACGGCGAAGACAGCGAAGAGTTCTTCTTGTGTGAGGATGAGCCAACTCTTTCTATGAAGAAGGCACTGAGGAGTTTTGGTTCCTGGATGGCTTCCAAAGAAGAAGCGGGGAAAACGATGTTCGCTTTTCCTCCTTCGAAGTTATCAGGACGCGCTGGTTTCTGTACGAAACAGGAGAGCCCTTAGGATTGGGTCTACCGTCTTCGGCTGATTCGGATTTTTCGGCACTGGTAGATTCGACAAGGAGAACTGCCCTTAACTCTGCTAAGACGACTTGGGGCAATGAACGAATTGGATCATTTGCTCAAAGGTATGTTTAGAGTGCTAGAAGTATTTAACTTCCTTGATTGGTCGTTGGGAGTCCTAGCCAAGAAAATTGATGAAGTGCCAGAGTCAATTTCACCAGATGATCTTATGTGTGTTTTGTCTTGTATGGACAAGTCAGTAAGAGACGGAGCTAGTGAAATCGCCTCCCATTTATGGGGCCGGCATCGTGAAGAAGAGGTCGGTTTACTGTTCCTTCTTAACGAAGTCGGTCTCCCATGCTCAGAGGTCTTCTTTGCTGTTTGCTCCTCTGTCTACTCAGTTGTTCCCGAAACATCGAGTGCAGGACATTTCGAGGTCACTTTCGGCCAAAGCCCACCCAGGACCTTTTGGCACAGTCGGCAAGAAAACCTCGCCCTTCCTTTCCTACCAAGGCTAAGAACAAGGAAAAGGCAAGTGTTCGAGAACCCTTTCGAGGGGCATCTTCATCAAGAACCTCTACGTTTAGAGGTCGTAGACCTTCAAGAAGGGGTAAGACTTTCGCCAAGTCTGTTAAAGCCCCCAAATAACTTGCAAGTCCTTCAAACAACGGTGGGGGGCGCCAGACTCTTAGATGTTTGCAGAAAGTCTGGGCCCAAAAAGGGGCGGATCCTTGGACCCTTTCTATTTTGAGGAGAGGTTACCTCATCCCTTTCGTCGAAAAGACCTCCCTTGACGACCCATCCCAAGGGAACTGACGGCCAGGTACAGAGACCCATCATGAAATCAAGCTCTCATCTAGCAGTAGATCAGATGCTGGAGAAGGGGGCTATCGAACTAGTGACAGACCATCATTCATCGGGCTTCTACAACCGCCTTTTTCCTAGTTCCGAAGTCCTCAGGGGGATGGAGACCGGTGTTGGATGTAAGCGCCCTGAACTTCTTCGTAGAAAAGAAGAAGTTCACGATGGAAACGCCTTCATCAGTGCTGGCAGCGCTTCGTCCAGGGGACTGGATGGTTTCCTTGGATTTTCAGGACGCTTACTTCCACGTACCGATCCATCCTTCCTCGAGGAAGTTTCTCAGATTCATGATGGGGGGGAAAATTTTTCAGTTCAGGGCTCTGTGTTTCGGCCTCTCGACGGCCCCTCAAGTGTTCACGGGGATTTTGAGGAATGTGGCTCAATGGCTTCATTGAAAGGGGTGAGGATATCCATGTACCTCGACGATTGGCTAATAAGGGCCAATTCAGAGATCGTTGTTGTTTGAAGGACTTACAAGTAACTTTAGAATTGACGAAGGCTTTGGGACTTCTCGTCAATTTCAAGAAGTCATCACTAATTCCGAGCAAGAGTGTGTGTATCTCGGGATACAGATGAACTCTCTGAGTTTTCGGGCTTTCCCTCGCAGGAAAGGATAGCCCGAGGATTCGAGAGAGTAACAACCTTCTTAGGGAAAGAAGTATGCACAGTGAGGGAGTGGATGAGTCTGCTGGGGACAACTCTCCTCTCTGGAGCAATTCGTTTCCCTATGGAAGATTGCACCTGAGACCGCTCCAATTCTTTCTTCATCGGAATTGGAGTCGTCGTTCTCAGGATTTGACGTTCTCCCTGTCTTGTCCCTTTATCCCAGGACATCAAGAAACATCTCTTATGGTGGACAGATCCCAACCTCTTTGCGAAGGGACTGTCTCTTCAATCACAGACCCCCAACCTGGTGTTGTTCTCCGACGCGTCGGACATGGGGTGGGGTGCAACTCTGGGAACCAACGAAGTGTCAGGTACCTGGGTGGGGGAGCCAGGTAGCCTGGCACATCAACAGAAAGGAGTTGATGGCTGTGTGGTTGGCTCTGAAGGCTTTCGAGCCCAAAGTCAGAAGATCGGTAGTGCAGGTCAACGCGGACAACACTACAGCTCTGGCATACATCAGGAAACTGGGGGGGGGGGACGCATTCCTTCTCCCTGTACGAGACAGCAAGAGCTTCTCTTCTGTGGGCAGAAGAAAGAGGAATCAAGCTTCTCACCAGGTTCGTGCAGGGAGAAAGGAAATGTAAGAGCAGATCTCCTCAGCAGGAAAGATCAGGTCCTTCCCACAGAGTGGACCCTTCATCTGGATGTATGCCAGAGCCTGTGGAAGTTATGGGCAGGCCACACCATAAGACCTCTTTGCCACGTCAAAGAACAAGGGCTGGATCCTTACTGCTCTCCGATATCGGATCCAGAGGCAGTAGCAATAGATGCTCTTCTTCTAGACTGGAACGGACTCGACGTCTACGCGTTTCCCCCCTTCAAGATCCTGGGGCTAACTATCAAGAAGTTCGTAGAGTCCGATTCAACGAGAATGACCTTAATCGCTCCCTTTTGGCCGGCCCAAGAATGGTTCACAGAGGTACTGGAATGGTTGGTGGACCTTCCAAGATCGCTCCCTGCTAGGAGGCGATCTACTCAGACAACCCCACTTCGACAGGTACCACAAAAATCTCCAACGCTCTCAGTCTGACTGGTTTCAGACTGTCCAAAGTTTGGTCAGAGCGAAAGGCTTTTCAGCAGCAGCTGCTAAAGCAATCGCAAGACGAGGAGACCTTTCCACCTTGCGTGTACCAGTCAAAGTGGGATGTCTTCAGACGTTGGTGCAAGAGGAAGAACATTTCCTCTTCCAGTACCTCTGTGACCCAAATTGCGGATTTCCTTATTTTCCTCAAGAAGAATGTCATCTGGTTGTGTCAACTATTAAGGGATACCGCAGTATGTTGGCGGCGGTATTTCGGCATAGAGGCTTAAATATATCCGATGATAAGGACCTGCAGATCTTATTAGATCATTTGAAACCATTAAGCGTCCTCATGTATACCGAACTGGAATCTAGACGTAGTCCTACAATTCCTTGGATCGTCTAGATTCGAACCTCCTGGCTTAGCCTCTTTCAAGGACTTGACGAAGAAGGCTATCTTCCTTTTGGCCCTAGCTACAGCTAAAAGAGTGAGTGAGCTCCAAGCTATTGAGGGCAATGTAGGGTTTAAGGAAGATTCTATGGTATGTTCATTTCTTCCAAGTTTCCTTGCAAAGAATGAAAAACCCATCAACGCCTTGGCCCAGGAGCTTTGAAGTTCGTAGTTTATCTTTTCTAGTAGGGGAAGAGCCTGAAAGAACTCTTTGCCCTATGAGAATTATTTGAAGTATTTTCCAATTAAGAGGAAGGAACAACTTAAGGCTAATCAGATGTACTTTGGTGCTCCGTAAAGGACCCCACTCGGCCCCCAATGTCGAAGAATGCTCTTTCCTTTTTTTCTGAGAAGCCTTATTACAGAGGCACATGTTGCCTGTAAGAAGATCAGTTTAGACTACTGAAAGTGAAAGCTCACGAGGTGAGAGCCATCGCAACTTCGCTTGCATTCAAAAAAATATGTCTGTGCGGAACTTGATGGAGGCGACTTTTTGGAGATGCCAATACGGTTTTCGCAAACCACTACCTACGTGATGTAAAAATACATATGATAAATGCTTCGCCTTGGGTCCTTTCGTATCGGCGGATTCGGTGCTGGGGCAGGGAGCTGAAACTTATCCTGTGTAAATTTTTTATATGTTACCCTATATTTTATATTGTTGTTTTTGTTGTCTGAAAGAGGTTGCAGGAGGCACCTCTTTTTGTCGTAATATTTAACCCTTTGTATTTGGTTAGGTGGTCTGGTGGGTTTTGGCTCCTTGCAGAGGTAGTGGTAAGGATCTGTTAGGTAAGCGGACAAGGTCCCTCTAACAGCATCCGACTTGGATTCTACCACAATAGGGGACACATATCCAGTGGTAGATCCGAGAGTCTTTCAGCATCAGGTCACGTCTAGCTGTAGCTCTCCAGGCAATGCAGACTCAGAGATAGTATCTATGAAGTCTGCATCCTGAAAAGGTGAGAACCAAGGTTTTTATATCCTACAACATTAGTTGTTTCCCATCTTACCTGTATTATTGAGCTGTCTCTTACCCTCCACCAAGGGTGCCAATCAGCTAAGTATATATCTGTCAGGGAAGTTCATGTACAAAATGATATTGTTAAACTACAATAAAGTTTTGTACATACTTTACCTGGCAGATATATACGATTAATGCCCCAGGCCAGCCTCCCCTCAGGAGACAGGTGGAAGAGAAAAATCTGACAAGCTTACGGGAGTGGTTCGTACATCCGCCACCCAGCGGCGGGTAAGGTAGACACCTGACCTACCTGTCGCGTGTGCCGCGAGATTTGAAATTCTGTCGGGAACGTCGGAGACTATAGCTAAGTATATATCTGCCAGGTAAGTATGTACAAAACTTTATTGTAGTTTAACAATATCATTTCACACATCAATGTAAGGTATATGTTAATGTAGGCTTTTAAAACAAAATTGTGTGACAGACTTTAACATAAAAATTTGACAGTTAGAGAGAGAAATGACAAAAGCAATGATAAAAAAAACAAGAAATAGTATTTTAACACAAATGTGAACAGTTGTGTTTACAGGAAGTTACTGACTAAGCTATTGAGTCATTATTGAAAGATTGATTTTTTATTATGTATAACTATTTGTAGTGTTTTTTGTTAGATGTATTGAATACATTATGATATATTTGTGAAGGCGCTTTTTTAAATAGTTGCCCTAGTGGTGGAGTTGTGAAAAGGAGAGATCTCAGCTCATGAATGCCTACAGTTTATTAAGTTCCCTGGGGCACATATTTTCGCACTTTACCTTGGGATGTATTTTTTGTTTCGTTTATGTTTTTGCAAAGAGACCTCATATTATGAGTTACTGATGCCTTGGTATGTTAAGAATATTATCTGTAGGAGCAGTATGTTATTTTTTTTCCAAGTCTGTAGTAATCAAAGATTTTTCTTTAGATAAATGTTGCCTTGGTAATGCAGTAAATCTTCCACTTGTATGTGATTAGATTTAGATTTTATGTTGTATACTCTGCTCTTATCCTATCATTTGATTTACTTAGTGAATATCAGTAAGTGGCAGTTTCACCAACTATGACTTCCATTCATCCAGAATTTTTTTGTGAGTACCTAGGGTTTGTCTGGATACAATTTCACTTTTTTCTTAATTACTTGTTTTATTCATGTAATAACTTTATATTGCTTTTGAATTGAAAGCATAAGCTACGTGGTCAGTTAAAAATTAGGACTTATTATCTAACTGGTGTCCTTAAGAGATGATAAGTAAACATTAGCCAACAAGGAATATATTTGAATATATTTCATCAACTTGCACTTTGATGCATGAATAGTCATTAAAGAAAACTATTTTGTTTTATACATTACTGCTATTATACATATCACCAACCAGGAAATCTATGCTATCAATTGGATGATGGATCTACTGTAGTGATAGTGTAATGTACAATGCAGTGTAGATATCATATGGTATTGTGGTATTGTTTGTTAGCATATTGATTACATACATTGGTGCTGTGATCGTACTCATTAGATGAGGGTTCATTGACAACTGTGCTGAGAAGTGGAATTCAGATTCTGAGTATGGAATACTTTGTGTAATGTCTGCTGAACTGTGTTGACTCTGTTAAAGGTAAGACTGTAGATATCAATATGATTGCGTTCATTTCTTGTTGATATTTGATGGTTGTGTAAAAAAAAAAAAAAAAGTAGAAAGGCTGTATAAATTAATTTTGTGGTAATATAATACTAATTGTAAGTAAAGAATGTCAGACCTCTGGCCTGTGATTTTTAATTGCTAATGTGATATGGTGGCAGTTAGTCATAATGGGATTGCAAAGGGCTGTTACACTGGATGGCAGAAATGAAAGAGGAATGAAAGGCTGAGAAATTTAGCAGATTGATATGATACATATGGACAGGAAAAGGAGAAAAGAAAACTAGCAGACAAGTGGAAAGGGAGAAAAGAAAAATAAAAAATAGAAGATAAAAGGGGAGAAGGGAAAGAAGAAGTAGTAATATGGAAAAAAGGGAGGTGGGGGAAGAAGGAAGATTGGAATGGAGTATGAGGAAAAATAAAGTTAGGTTGAAGGAAGATAAGGAAGAGGTAGGGAATAAAATGGAGACAGGAAGGGAGATGGAAAAATCACACTTGATAAGTCAAGCCTTGGAAAATAAGGAAGTTTGTTTGTATCTGCTAAGATGACCTTTGGCAGACTGTATTTTATTTTCTCAGATTTTGGAAGATGGTAGTTCCTACTGAAGTACAATTGTTTTTATTAAGATTTAATTTACTATTTTATGCATGACACTTACCTGGCAGGTATATATATAGCTTATCCTCTTGACGCACTGGCAGAATTTCAAAACTCGCGGCAACCGCTAGTACACTGGTAGTTCAGGTGATGGCCACCCCCCCGCTCCCGTGGCGCTGGTACTTGGAACTATTCCCGTTTTCCTCAGATTTTTCTCTGCAGCCGAACCGGCAACATCGTTGTTGGTTCTCTGTTAGAATTTCCTGCTCGTTATCTGACTTTTGGATATTGGTATCGTATTCACGAAGTTAGAGTGGCAATCGCATTTTGTTTGGACCTTGTTTAGTATGTCTGATTCAGGAAGTATGTTTAGAGTTTGTGTGAAAGAAGGGGTGTAAGGTGAGACTGCCGAAATCATCGGTAGATCCACATACTATTTGTAAGAAGTGTCGGGAGTTTGTATGTACGTGGGACAATAGGTGCAATGAATGTCAGTGTCTGAATGAGAAAGAGTGGAAGGCTCTTATGAAGTATGTGGAGAGATTAGAAAAAGATCGGGTTAGAAGATCTGTATCTAGGAGTGAAAGATCGGGATCTTCGAGTAAACCTTTGGATGAATCTTTGCATGTGTCTTCTCCAGCTCATTCACATGTAGATGTAGCACCTTCCCCCCATAGGTTTCTCCTGCTCCAGTTGCTGTATCTGAGGATACTACTGATCCACAAATAGTGAAAGTGTTCGCTGCCCTTGCGTCCATGGGAGAACCAAATTAAACGATTAACAGACAAAGTGGAAGTGTTTGGTGACAGTGTTGTGGAGGGGGCGCCTGATCGTCTCTCTCGTGCTCCTAGACCGAGACCTCTGTCAAGCTCCCAGACCCAAGGGAGAAGGCATGTCGACAGTCGAAGGGAGGCGAGAGGGGTTGACTTGCGATCAGTCGTCCCTTCAGGCAGTCCTGTTGATAAGTCCCAGGCTGCTGCAGTACGCCATAGAAAGGCGATACTGGAAGTGCCGTTATTCTTCGGATAGTTCAGCCTCGGAAGGAGTAGGCGGTTCGCGGAAGTATCGCATCCTCTCAAGAGGTCATACTTTCCGTCCTCTTCACAGGAGGAAAGGGCTTTTCGACCAAGAAGGGTGGAGTAGCCCTGAGATTTTTTCATCGGAGGATGAAGAAGAATGATCCCTATCAAAAGGAAGAGGATTTCACGTCAGTTGGAAGTTCGCTCGCCTCTTCGGGTTAGCCCGGTGCGTCCTCGATCTCCTCATCATCAGGAGTCTCGTAAGGAGCGGAAACGAAGGAGGTGCTGCGGGACATGCAGCAGAGATTGGCAGTGATTGTTTCAATCATGGGAGAAGCCCGAACAACCTTCGGTTAGACGTAAGGACTCGTCTCTCCCGGTTAAGTCCTCCAAGAGGACGCAGGACGTACAAGCGCGATCCAGGACGCAGTGCGTCCCTTAAGAAGGATGAAGTCAGGACGCAGGACGCAAGAGGAGAAGTGATGGACGCATGGTGGACGCATACGTTCAGGAGGACGCAGGACGCAGGCGGCAGCAAGTCAAAACATTGTCTCGACAAGGAAGAGAGGAGTTTTATAGGGAGTCAGTGCCGCATTCGCTTTTCTAAACAGG
Organism: Macrobrachium nipponense; assembly: GCF_015104395.2. Taxonomy (NCBI): domain Eukaryota; kingdom Metazoa; phylum Arthropoda; class Malacostraca; order Decapoda; family Palaemonidae; genus Macrobrachium; species Macrobrachium nipponense. The sequence goes on from NC_061107.1 coordinate 8,352,913, forward strand.
AGCTGCATAAGGACTCTGAATTGGAGAGTCAGCAGGATCTTGTTTTCAAGATATTTCTTCGCAGGAGGAAGAATTTGCGGAGAGTGCGGAAGAGGACAAGACGGAAGCTCCTTCTTCGGACTACAGGAGGCTAACAGAGTGCCTTCTTTCTTTGTTTGAAGGAGATTTTCAACCTTCAGGCCCGCCATCGCCTTTGTCGCAATTTTCGAAGACGAAGACAGCCAAGAAATCGTCGTTTTTGAAAATGACTTTGTCCATTTCGGCCAAGAAAAGCCCTTCAACGCGTAAATGAGTGGTTGAAGGAGAAGAAAGAGTCGGGGAAGACTTCTTTTGTATTTCCTCCGGCCAAGTTGGCTTCGAAGTCTGGTGTTTGGTATGCTACGGGGGAAAGTCTTGGCCTGGGAGTGCCTGCCTCCTCCCAGGGAGACTTTTCCAACATAGTGGATAGCTCCCGTAGACATGCTTTGCATTCAGCCAAAGTGTGGTGGACTTCGTCGGAGTTCGACCATTTACTCAAAGGTATCTTTAGGACCTTTGAGGTGTTTAATTTTCTTGACTGGTCGTTGGGGGCCCTGGCTCGAACTTCGGAGATGGAAGAGGTCGTCAGTATCCGAGTTGTCGAGAAGTATTATGTCCTGTATGGATAAAGCCTTGAGAGATGGAGCTAATGAATTGGCTTCAATTTTTACAGCAGGCGTCGTTGAAGAAAAGACATCTCTTATGCTCGTTCGCTGCTAAGGAGTGTCGAACGCGCAAAAGTCGGAGTTGATGTTCTCTCCTCTGTCAGGACAGCTCTTCCCGCAAGAGATCATTAAGGACATATCTCTCTCCCTCACTCAGAAGGCGACTCAAGATCTTCTTACGTCATCGGTAAGGAAGTATTTACCTTCTAAGGTCATGATAAGACTACGAAGGATACGAAGACAGCACAGCAGCCCTTTCGGGGTAGGACTTTCGCTCGACCAGCATTTAGAGGGAAAAGAGTTCCAACCAAAAGAGGGGCCAAAACTTCAACCAAACAATGAGTCAGAAGTCCTCCAGACTTGTGTGGGGGCCAGACTTTTAGACTTCTGGAAGTCTGGCAAAGCAAAGGAGCGGATCCTTTGGTCCGTAAAGGTGCGAAGGAAGGGTACAAGATTCCCTTTCTCAAGAAACCACCTCTCGCTACAGCTCCGAGAGCCCTAGGGGCTCATTACATCGATTTAGAGAAGAGAGAGGCTCTTTGGCATCAGGTCGTCACCATGATAGAAAAGGGGGCAATAGAACCGGTTCTGGATCACGAATCCCCCACCCCAGGTTTTACAACCGTCTGTTTCTAGTACCGAAATCATCAGGAAGTTGGAGGCCGGTACTGGACGTAAGCCAGCTAAACTTGTTCGTAGAAAAGACCAAGTTTACGATGGAGACGAACGATTCAGTACTGGCAGCGGTACGACCAGGGGACTGGATGGTAACACTGGACTTCAGGATGCGTACTTCCATATTCCAATTCATCAATGGTCCAGGAAATATTTGAGATTCGTGATCCAGGGAAGGATTTATCAATTCAAAGCCCTGTGTTTCGGGCTGTGCACGGACGCCTCAAATTTTTACAAGAATGATGTCGAATGTGGCGAAGTGGCTTTCATTTGGCAGGAGTCAGAGTCTCTCTACCTCGACGATTGGCTCTAAGAGCACAATCAAAACGCAATGTCTGGAGGACACGACTAACATTGGAATTAACTCAGCAACTGGTCTGATGTGAACCTGGAAAAGTCACGATTGATCCCCTCTCAGGGAAACTAGTTTATTGGGGATTCTGATATCCTCAGTGACTTTTCGGGCTTTTCCGTCACCCGAAAAGGCAGACCATGTGTATACGGAAAGTGCAAGAATTCAATAAGAAAGACAATGCTCAGCGAGAGAGTGAGAGCCCTGCTGGGACACTCTCTTCGTTAGAGCGGTTCATTTCACTAGGGGGACTTCACAATGAGGCCCTTACAGTTCTTTCTGACGAAGTCTGGCCAAGAAGATCGCAACCAGATTCCTTCCGGTTTCCCAATTCCTTCGAAGGATAAGGAGGAACTCAAAAGTGGTGGCTAGTCCGGAGAGGTTTGTCAGAGGTACGTCACTCCAGCAGAGGAACCCAACGCCGATATTATTTTCCGACGCGTCAGACGCAGGCTGGGAGCGACGCTGGGGGCCCTCGGGTTAGAGTCAGGCCTTTGGAGCGAAGAAAAGAAAAAGGCATGGCACATAAACAGGAAGGAACTGATGGCGATCTTCTTGGCTATGTGAAGCGTTTCAGACCGGTGGATCAGCGGCAAAGTGGTGGGCAGATCACGCGGACAATACCACAGCTCTGGCATATATACGGAAACAAGGAGGACCCCCACTCGTTGCCCTTTGCAACCTGGCGAAGGAGATTCTTCTTTGGTCGCAGAGAGAAAACGTCACCCTGCTCACCAGGTTCATTCAGGGAGAGAAGAACGTCAGGGGCGGATCTGTTGAGCAGGACGGACAACGTGCTTTCCACGAGTGGATGTTGCATCTTCAAGTATGCCGAGACTGTGGAAGCTCTGGGCACTCCAGTAGTGGATCTTTCGCTACCGCAGCGACGAAGAGGTTACCGAACTATTGTTCTCCATCCCGGACCCTCTTGCAGTCGCAGTCGATGCCTTCCTACTAAGATTTGAAACGGGTCTAGATGCGTACGCTTTTCCCCGTTCAAGGAATTTTAGGAAAGTAATGAAAAAAATTCAGGGAAAGTCGAAGGAACAAGGCTGACCCTGAGCCCCATACTGGCGCCCAAACGTGGTTCACGAGGTACTGGAATGACAGAGGATTCTCCGAGAAGTCTACCCACGAGAGTAGATCTTCTCCAAACAAACCCACTTCGACAGGTTCCACAGAACACCCTCGCTCTGGGTATCTGACTGCGTTCAGACTATTCGAAAGACTTGTCAGAGCGAGGGGGTTTTCTAGAGAAGCAGCGAAGGCAGTTGCAAAGAGCACGAAGGCCAATCGACTATCAAAGCGTACCATTCGAAGTGGGAGAACTTCCGTTAAATGGTGTAAGAATCGGAAGATTTCTTCATCCAGTACTCTGTGACACAGATTGCAGATTTCCTGCTATACCTGAAGAAAAGAACTAGGTTTGGCTAATCAGACGATTAGAGGCTATAAGTGTATGTTGTCTGCAGTGTTTAGACACAGAGGTTTAAACCTGTCCAATGACGCAGATCTTAGAGATCTCCTCAGATCGTTTGATACAAAAGAAGGATCGACGGTGCAGAACCCCTTCTTGGAATTTGGATGTCGTTCTCAATTCTTGAGACGGATAAGTTCGAACCTAGGGCAGTGCGCCTTTTTTTTTGGGGCGAGAGCTAACGAAGAAAAACTATCTCTTAGTAGCCTTAGCTACAGCTAAAAGGATTAGCGAGCTGCAAAGCTATTTGACAAGCAAATAGGATGGAAGAACAACAAAGCAGTTTGTTCTTTCAACAGGGAGTTCTTAGCAAAGAATGAGAATCCTTCGCATCCATGCAAGATCATTTGAGATTGAAGGACTGGCTGATCTGGTAGGTCAGAACAAGAAAGAAAGGGTTCTTTGCCCAGTAAGAGCCTTACGGTTTTTAACGTAGAAAAGAACAAGAAGCATTAGGGGAACTTCATGTTCTCTGTGGTGCTCGTTAAAGATCCCTACTAGACCTAGTCTAAAAACGCAATGGCTTTCTTGTAAGAGAAGTCATTAAAGATGCTCATTTGCTTTGTCAGGAGGAATGCTTCCGGTAAATTAAAGTTTAAAGCTCATGAGGGTGAGAGCAGTAGCTACGTCCTTAGCATTCAGGAAAAAATTTAGCCCTCAAGGACATTATAGATTCAACGTATTGGAGGACAAACTCTGTGTTTGCCTCTCATTACCTTAGAGACGTGAAGACAAACTTTTGATAATTGTCAAACGTTAGGCCCGTATGTATCCTCAGGTACATACTGGGCAAAAGGAGTTTCCACCCATAACCTAATAACAGGCTTTTAGTTTTTATATTAATTAGGTTATAGATGTTTTTATGGTTGTCTGAGAAGGTTAAGACCAGCTCAGTCTGTTGGTTAGTGTTATTTTATGTGTGTGTGGTTCAGGTGACTAACTTTCCTACGCATGAATGCCGTTGGTAAATGAGGCTAGGGTTTCTCTGTCAACAAATTGGTCACGTCCAGTTGTCAGCCCTTATTGTTAGCTTTCTCAAACAAACAGGTCACGTCCTAGTTGAGAGCTACTAAGGTTTAGCAGGCTAAGAGGCAGGACCTCGAAGTCAGCTACCTTAAGCAGGTAAGGAACATAATACATAGTTCTAAAAATTTAAGTTAATTTTGAATTATGACGATGTTGCTGTCTATGACCCACCTCCCAAAATGTGTCAATCAGCTATATATATACCTTGCCAGGTAAGTGTCATGCATAAAATGGTATTGTTAATGATACAATAAGTTTTTATGCATACTTACCTGGCAGGTATATATAATTAATTCCACCCTCCTCCCCTCAGGACAGGGTTCAGAGAAAATCTGAGGAAAACGGGAAGGAATAGTTCCAAAGTAAGCGCCCACGGGAGCGGGGTGGCCATCACTGAACTACCAGTGTACTAGCGGTATTGCCGCGAGTTTTGAAATTCTGCCAGTGCGTCAAGAGGATAAGCTATATATATACCTGCCAGGTAAGTATGCATAAAACTTTATTGTATCATAACAATACCATTTTCTTCTAAATGTAGATAAGTTAGCATAGGTGGAATACAGTATTCATTTGGAATTAAATTTATGTTTTTTTTAATCTGAAACGGATGAGTATTGAAAACGTTGCCGTATGTTTTAACTTGTTCGCTCAAAACCAAGAATTGAGTTGTACGTTTATTTACTGGTCATTAACATTTTTCAGACTGGAGGGACTTTCTGCCAATATCTTTCCATCACTTGACAGAAGCATTAGTCATGGACTTTGAAGCCATTACCAAGGATCTAAACTCGTCTATTCCACTATGTGGCTCTAAAGGCAATGAGAAACATCTTTCCATGGACCACGCTTGCCTGGAAGTTCTAAATACTGACCTGAACTCCGGTTTAGAATTTTGGGCACAGTCTACAGAATGCTATAAGGTAGGTAATATAACCTCTCATTTTTTGGTTTGTTAACAGAGTTTCAGATTTAGGGGTATTAGTTCTTTTAGGTGCACCTGAGTAACCATTGATGTGAGATAAAGTTAGTGAGTAAATCAGCCATTATGTTTGATATCTAAAGGAATTATGCAAGTCCAGATAATACCAATAATAATCTCTTATATAAATTGATTATGTCTGTATGCCTCCTTGTTAAACCCTTCTGGAAGTGTAGATGCAATACTGTATTAAGAATGAAAAATTTTCTTTTAATTTCCATCATTATTCAAGTGAGAGTTGATGAAAAGTTGTCTGTATGTCCACATTATCAGATTTAAATATCAATTTCACAGTTTTTGACTACATTCAGTTTTAATGTGTTTCAAGATGGTTCAGTGTTGTCGTCTATTTGTTTGTACTGGAAATTAATGATTTCATATATTTGTGGTGAGCTCTTAACTTTTATGGCAAGAATATTATGTTGTTTTTTATGTAAACCTTAAAAATATCAAAGTATTTTTCTGTAAAAGAAAAAAAGGAGAATATGAAAGAATTATGACATACTGTAGCTAGAAGGATAAATACAACTTTGGCAGGTCTCTTTTTACAATTCAGTACTTTTGATTCAATATATATTTTTTTTTCAACTTGTGTCTGCAGTGTCCACCATGGAAATATCTCCTAATTGAAGCCAATAGCTCTGCGAGTTTAGTTGTAAACTCGACATATGCTACAGATGTCTTTATACGAGCCATAAATGGTACTTACATTCACAAGTAAGTTCAGAATTTTAGTGAATAAACTCTTATTCCTAAGATGTAATTTTTTTCAGTCGTTCAAGTAGTTTAACCAGATTATTTGAGTGCATTACCAATCTCCCAAAGTCAGCATTGGAACTAGTTTATTAAGCATGAAGGTGTGAATTAAATTTCTTTGAAGGATTTTTCTAAATCTTGTTCATAATTTTGACAGTTTATTCCTTGTTGCATTTTCTGTGTTAGCAGAATGTTACTGTATTACGTGTAATCAAATTCAGCTCGTTACAGCAACTTTGCCATCTGTTCATTGCTTTGGGTTTCAGATTTGATAGATTTTAATTTTTGATAGCTTAGCCGCTGTTCGTCCTCAAAAGAGATACACTCTGTTGGTCCCCCAGGGCTCCATAAGACAGACCACCCAATTATACAAAGAATTCTCTTATAGTTGGTCTCGGCCAGAATAGTGCTCGTTGGCACATTGATAGAATATAAAGGACTCAGGACAGGAGTGCTTTTTCTCCTCTCCTACAATAACTACCTAGACTCTACGTCTCACTCGCACAGATGTGGCAACAGCCTGTTTCAGCTAACTCCTTTACACTCTGGTCTGTCCAAGAGTTCACTAGTCTCAAGTTTGCGCTCCAGAAATCGTGTTCGACTATGTATTTTTCACCGTCATAACACAAGTCAAGCTAATTACTTATTTTTTTCATACAATCAACTTACCTGTCAGATATATACATAGCTAAGACTCCGTCGTCCCCGACAGAAATTGCTAATTTCGCGCCACTCGCTACAGGTAGTCCAGGTGATCTACCGGCCTGCCCTGGGTGGCAGGACTAGGAACCAATCCCGTTTTCTAGTCATATATTTTCTGTCGCCGGTGGTATCAACATCGTTGCTGCCACCTCTTGACTGGAATTCGCTTTTCTAAGCAATTGATCATCTTTTTGTGGACTTTTGGTGAAGTACCTGGATCGTTGTTTTGGCATTCGCTACTGTGGACTGGATTTGGACTTGCTTTTTTATTTTTTTCTTCAGAATGTCTGATTCAAGTGTTTGTGTGAGAATGTGTGTGAATGTAGGCTGCAAGGTGAGGATACCGAAAGCTTCGGTTGATCCTCACACTGTATGTCGCAAATGTAGGGTTTTGATTGTTCTATTTCTAACACCTGTCATGAGTGTGAAAGGTTGAATGTTGAGGAATGGAAGGACTCTAACTTCTTACTTGAAGAAGTTAGAAAGGGATAGAGTCAGAAGGGCTGCATCTAAGATGGCGGGTAGTTGTACAAGGCCTATTGAGCCTTTAGATAATTCTAACTCTTCTCTTAATTATGATTCTTGTATCAGGACCCTCACTGACTGTACATTCAGATTCAGCTTCGGAAATTGCTGACTGAAGGCTACGATTCTCAGGATGAAAGCCGAAAGGGCTACCATAAAAAGGTAAGGATGGTGAAAGTGACTTTAGTGAAGTGAGTGTCCCCAGTGTTGTGGAGGGGCGTCTGACCGTCTCTGCGACGCTGCCCAGCCTAGACCTCTTCCAAGCTCCCAAGCCCAGAGGAGAAGGAAAGTCGAAAGCCGTACGGAGGTTGTGGAGAATTCCCCCGGTCAGGCGTCCTTCAGCAGGTGCTGTGTATAGACAGCCTGCTCAGACCGCTATCGAAAAAGCGTCCTCAGAGAGTGCTTCTCTTCGTCCGCTTCTCCCCTCTCTAAACGAGGGTGGAGGATTCGGACTTGTCCAGGCCCCTGAAAAGGCACTGGAGAGATCCTGGTTTGGATTCAAGCCCGAACGCTTTTCGGAAGAAGAACCTCCTTCTATCAAGAAGGCGAAGAGGGTTTCGCCGTTCCATGATGGGGGCAACACGCCTTCGAGGTCTACCTCTCCCGTTCAGAAGACGCAGGAGAAGCGTCCAAAAGGATCATTTTGGCGGTACAGGAACAGCTTTCCGCCCTAGTAGGAGTCCTTTCGAAGGTCCTCCTCGTAAGAAAGACGTCAGACTGCCGGTCAAAGAAGACTCGTCTTCCTTCTCCCACCAGGAGTGAGGCTCCTGCGAAACGTGAGTCTTTTGAGATCTCAGATAGAGACTCGTGGGAAGATATGGATCCGCCAGACAAGCGCGTAGCAACAGCCAAGCGCGAGGCGTCCTACAGATGGGATACGTCTGCCAGATCATTAGCTTCAGCCGAGCGCGGAGTAACAAACAGGCGTGAGCATTCTTCCAAGCGTGAGGCTCAGAAGAACATCTGTCACAAGGATGGGACTTCAGGAAGACGCGAGTCTTCACAAGGCACGAGGTGTCAATAATAAGGCGCGAGACGGTTCAGAGGCGCGAGGCACCAGTCAGGCGCGAGGCGCCAGCCAAGCGCGAAGAGTCAGTCAGGCGCGAGACGCCAACCAAGCGCGAGGATCTTGCCAGGCGCGAGGCGCCAGCCAAGCGCGAGGAATCAGCCAGGCGCGAGACGCCAGCCAAGCGCGAGGCGCCAGACAAGCGCGAGGCGCCAGCCAGGCGCGAGGCGCCAGCCAAGTACGAAGAGCCAGTCAAGCATAGGAGCTCTTTACACTCTCTTAGCCCCTCTCCTATTAGGAGTTTTGTCCCCAGTAGAGAGAATGGTTGGACAGAAGACCAGGAACGAGAAGTGGTCTCTCCTGCTGATCCGATTATGGAAGAGGAATCAGAGGACGAGTCCTCACAGTAAGGAAGGACTGTCGAACTACAAAGTCTTGACAGCTCTCCTTCTCCAGGAATACGGAGACGCATTGATCCCTGCCGCTCCTCCTTCGCCTCGTTCTCTGTTTTCATGCTCGAAGACTCCGAAATCGTCGGCTTTCGTGAAGATGAGACCGACGATTTCTATGAAGAGCTCTGCAATCGCTGGATGACTGGATTGCTTACTAAGAAGGCAGCTTGTAAGGACAGTCTTTTGCATGCCTCCCCCTAGACTGACCGCAAGAGAGGGATTTGGTACCAGACTGGGGAGAATATGGTCTCACTCTCCCTTCTTCAGCTGAAGCTGACTTTTCCAGTCTGGTAGAAAACGCATCCAGGAGACATAGCCTTCACACGGCTAAGATTACTTGGGCCTTTCAGAGTTGGATCATCTCCTCAAGGGACTTTTTTCACATTCTAGAAGTCTTTAACTTCCTAGATTGGTCCCTTGGGGTGATGTCCAAGAAGGCTCATGCCCCTGAAGGGCTAGAACCTGGATGTTTCTTCCTTCCCGAAGCAAGTTCTGGTCATGTATTGACAAGGCGGTTGCAAGACGGCTCAGGGGAAGTTTCTTCCTTGTTTGGAGCAGGTCTCTTGAAGAAGAGATCTGTGTTTAGCGCTTTCTTGACGAAAGCAGTATACACTCACAAAGAGCAGCTTTGTTATTCGCCCCTAGGTCTGATTTTCTGTTCCCGTCACAGTTGGTGAAGGATATTTCACGATCACTGACGGAGAAAGCGACTCAAGATCTTCTCCTGCAATCGTCCAGGAAGAAGAGACCAGTATGATGGGAGAAAAGAAAGTGACGTCTACGCCTGTTCGGCCTTTCGAGGCGGCCCTCCAACTAGAGTTAATCCGCTAAAAGGAAAACGACCGAGAAGAGAGGTCGAGCCGCGTTCCGCCCCTTTAAAAGGGAAAGTGAAGTGGCGCTCCTCCAAACACCAGTAGGTGCCAGGCTCCGGGGATTTGCGGAAGCCTGGACTCGCATCGACACAGATCCTTGGTCGATGTCGGTTCTTCAGAAGGGATATCTCATTCCTTTCCTGGGAGCAATCCTCCCCTGACGTCACTCCGAGGGAAAAAAAAAAAAAAAATTTTTTTTTTGTCCCCCCCCACCCCGCCCCAATTACAAGGACCCTGTGTTGAAAGATACTCTTCAACAAATGGTGGATCAGATGTGGGACAAGAGAGCTATAGAACTTGTGCTGGATCGAAGCTCCCCGGTGGGTTTTACAATCGTCTTTTCTTGGTTGCGAAAGCCTCGGGGGGATGGAGACCAGTTCTGGACGTCAGCGCTCTGAACAAGTTTGTTCAAAAACAGAAGTTCTCCATGGAAACCTCTGCTTCAGTCCTGGCGGCTCTTCGCCAAGGGATTGGATGGTGTCTCTGGATCTCCAGGACGCATATTTTCACGTCCCGATCCATCCTTCGTCGAAGAAGTACCTCCGTTTCATGACGGGGGGAAGGATCTTCCAATTCAGAGCCTTGTGCTTCGGCCTGTCGACGGCGCCTCAGGTTTTCACGAACCTTTTGAAAATGTGGCGAGATGGCTTCATCTGAAAGGAATCAGTATATCTCTTTATCTAGACGACTGGCTTATCAGAGCAAAGTCAGAGGAACAGTGTTTGGAGGACCTGAATGTGACACTAAACCTTTTAAAGACTTTAGGATTACTCGTGAACCTCGAGAAGTCCCAACTGATCCCCAGCCAGAACTTGGTCTATCTGGGATTCGGATGGATTCTCGGGGTTTTCGAGTATTTCCTTCTCAAGAGAGAATAGCGAGAGGTTTAGAAAAAGTCTCTCTCTTCCTAAGGAAGGACGACTTCGGCGAGGGAATGGTTGAGCCTGTTAGGGACCCTTTCCTCGCTCGACAGTCTTTCACCTAGGAAGACTTCATCTCCGTCCTCTTCAGTTCTTCCTCAGAAGTTCGTGGAACATGAAGACAGGACTACTCTCGGACCGTTTTTCCATTCCATCCAGATCTGATAAAACGTCATCTAGAATGGTGGTTACTCCCCCTGAGGGTAAAACAAAGGTACTTCCCTGGAAATGCAGAGCCCAAAACCTTGTATTGTTTTCCGACGCGTCGGAAAAAGGTTGGGGAGCAACTTTGGGAAAGAGAGAAGTGTCAGGCACTTGGAATGCTATTCAAGTGTCCTGGCACATAAACTGCAAAGAACTGCTAGCTGTACACCTAGCTCTAAAGAGCTTCGAACCGTTAGTTTGCAACAAAATAGTTCAAGTAAATGCGGACAATACAACCGCTCTGGCATACATTCGGAAGCAAGAGGTACTCACTCGTATGCCCTTTACGAACTCACGAGAGAACTTCTGTTGTGGACATCCCAGAGGAACATCTCTCTCTTGACGAGGTTCGTGCAGGGAGTAAGGAACGTACGAGCGGACAGGCTGAGCAGGAGGAACCAGGTCCTTCATACCGAGTGGACCCTCCACTCAGAAGTTTGCCTCAAGCTCTGGTCTCTTTGGGGAACTCCTCATGTAGACCTCTTTGCCACGTTCCTCTCGAGGAGACTGGAAGTCTTCTGTTCAGTGGTAGAAGATCCCAGAGCTCTAGCAGTAGACGCCTTCCTACTAGATTGGTCTCAGGTAGACGTTTACGCATTTCCCCCATTCAAAGATTCTGGGGCAAGTACTCAGGAAGTTTGTGACTTCAAAGGGGACAAGAATGACCCTGATAGCCCCCTTTTGGCCAGCTCAAGAATGGTTTCCAGAGGTACTGGAGTGGATAGTAGACTTTCCCAGATCCCTTCCACAAAGGAGAGATCTTCTCAGACAACCACACTTCGAGAGGTTTCATCAAAACCTCCCCGCTCTCGCTCTGACTGCCTTTCGACTATCGAAAGACTTGTCAGAGCGAGAGGCTTTTCTAGTAAAGCAGCAAGCTCGATCGCTAGAGCCCGGAGAACTTCCACTATCCGAGTTTATCAATCCAAGTGGGAAGTTTTAGAAGGTGGTGTAAGTCAAAGAATTGTCCTCCTCCAGTACCTCTGTAGCAGAAATAGCTGATTTTCTGTTATTTCTGAGGGAAGAGTCGCAGCTCTCCGTAGCCACGATAAAGGGCTATAGGAGTATGCTATCGGCCGTCTTTAGGAATAGAGGCCTAGATTTGGGAAACAGTAAGGATCTGCATGATCTGATTAGGTCATTTGAGACCAAGAAGTCTAGAATGACTTCTCCCCCTAACTGGAATCTAGACGTAGTACTGAAGTTCTTGACTTCAGAGAGATTTGAACCCATACATTTGGCCTCGTTTTCGTGGATATTTTTTTTTTAACAAGAAAATGTTTATTCCTTTTGTCACTGGCGACGGCAAGAAGGGTTAGCGAACTGCACGCCCTTAGTGACAAAGTCGGGTTCAATGTAGATTCAGCCATCTGTTCCTTCAAGGAATTATTCTTGGCGAAGAATGAAAATCCTTCGAACCCCTGGCCGAGAACTTCGAAATAACAGGATTATCGGGTCTCGTCGGCAGGGAACCGGAGAGGTCTCTTTGCCCGGTAAGGGCTTTAAAGTTTTACTTAAAGAAGAAGGAACAGTTGGGAGGTTCTAGACAAGGCCTGTGGTGCTCAGTGAAGGATCCAATCAAGACCTATGTCTAAGAATGCATTAGCCTTTTTTTGTCAGGAACGTAATTTATGGACGCTCATAAGGCTTGCACGGACGATTCTTTAAAACTTCTGAGAGTAAGAGCTCATGAAGTGAGAGCAGTGGCGACGTCTCTCTCTTTTCAGAGAAATATGGTCGCTGAAGAATATCTTGGAAGCGACATATTGGAGATGTAATTCTGTGTTTGCGGCTCACTATTTGAAGGACGTGCGTGTGACCTATGAAAAATGTTTTTCATTAGGTCCTTTTGTGTCTGCGGGCACAATCCTGGGTACAGGAGCTTACAACAATCCTTAAAATTTTTTTTTTACTACTCAAGTCTAATAGATATGTTCTAGACTTTCTGCTGACAACAAGTGCAGTTGCTGTGCACAGGCGGCCAGTCACCTTCAGTTTAGTAAGGAACTCTTGTGATATCTTATATTAGATAAAAAAAAAAATTTTTTCGAATTATTGTGTGCTGTGCTTTTGTGGTTGAGTTACGGTTGTTGCGAAGAGTTGGGGATAACTCTGAGCAATTTTTAATACTAACATGGTGGTTAGGATCAGGTGGTCGGGATTGGTTGTATGCTCCTTAATAAGGTGTGTTGTCATGTAAGTGGATCAGCACCCATTGACAAAGTCCTTTCAGGCTCTGCCGAGTAAGTGGATAAGACCCCTTCGGCAGACCCACAAGAATTCTTGGCCATAGATCACATATCTCGCTAAAGTTTGCTTGAGGTGATGCAGACTACGGGGAAAACACCCACGAAGTCTACCACCTATCAGGTAGGAACCAAGGTTTTTATTTTATACCTACAACAGTTGTTGTTTACCTGTCTATTCTAGTAGTAGCTGTCTCTTACTCCACCGAAGGGTGCCAATCAGCTATGTATATATCTGACAGGTTAAGTTGATTGTATGAAAATGATATTGTTATAATACAATAAAGTTTCATACATACTTACCTGGCAGATATATACGATTAGGGCCCACCCAGCCTCCCCGCAAGGAGACAGGTGGAAGAGAAAATATATGACTAGAAAACGGGATTGGTTCCTAGTCCTGCCACCCAGGGCAGGCCGGTAGATCACCTGACCTACCTGTAGCGAGTGGCGCGAAATTTGAATTTCTGTCGGGGACTTACGGAGTCTTAGCTATGTATATATCTGCCAGGTAAGTATGTATGAAACTTTATTGTATTATAACAATATCATGTTCATGAAACTTACCTGTCAGATATATATATAGCTGTATTTTCTGAAGTCCGACAGAATTTAAAAAACTTCCGACACACGCAGTGGTCGGCCAGGTGGTTAGTACCCATTCCCCGCCGCTGGAGGCGGGTATCAGGATCCATTCCCATTTTCTATTCATAATTTTTCTGTCGCCGGTGCTGAAAACACCTGTTTTCAGTACCTCCGTCTTAGGATTTTGGAAACTTCATTGCCGCTAAGTATCCTAATTGTCTTTGATTTATTTACTTTGGTATGTTTGTGGCTAGGCATACGCTATCTTAAATTGATTTGAATTTGATTCATTTTTGCATAAGATATCTGAATCTAGTTAGGCTAGTTTCAGAGGGGGTTGTCTGCAAAGATAGGGTGTGGCTACCGAAAGCTTCGGTAGATCCGCACTTGGTGGATGCATGAGGGGTATGGGTCTTGCTTCTTTGTTGAGATTTGTCATGTAAGGAGTGTGAGACTTTGTCTATTCCGTAAGAAGACGTATGATTCGTATGTACGCAATTAAATCAGTAAACATGTCTAATTCCGTAATGGAAAAAGTATGATTCGTATGTACGCAATTAATCAGTACAAAGTCAGGGTAGTGAACCTGCTAACCTTCCTGTAGACTTTATTTTGCCTAACCCTATAGTATGGCCTACGGGTTATGAATATGTCTGCGAGAGGTGATCGCTCTCCTTCATTGTTGTGAAGAGTGCTACTTCTGTTATTGTTACTCCTAACCCTGTAATGTTTGCCTTCGGGCCCTAAAACAGTGTCTGTAGAGGTTATTGCCCTTTTCTCTTATACTCTTTCGATTCGTAACTTAGAATCGAAAGTGCTTGCTTTAGAGAGCAATAGTGAAGTGGCTAAGTGCAGTGACAATGCCCCTTGTGTAGTGGAGGGTGCGTCAGATCGGCCTTATAACGCCTCTAGGTCTAGACCTCTGTCGGACTCCCAGGACCACAGGGAGAGGGCATGTCGAAAGCCGAAGGAGGGTTACGAGGAACCCCCACCGATCTGGCGTGCCTTCGGCAGTTCTGATGAAAATCCCCAGACTGCCAAAGTTCGTGCACGTGCACGAATCCTGAAGGATTGCTTCTCGTCCTCCGATGCGTCCTCCCCGCGCCAAGGGTTGGAGCTCTCGGAAGGACTCGCGCCCTCTAAGAAGCTTTAGAAGAGGACGCTTCACCGTCCTCTCTCTCGTCAGGTATGGGAACGTCAGATCCGCCCCATAACTCCTCTAGGCCTGGACCTCTGTCGGACTCCCAGGACCAGAGAGAGGGCATGTCGAAAGCCGAAGGAGGGTTACGGAGAACCCACATCGATCTGGCGTCCCTTCGGTAGGACCTGTTGACGTTTTCCCAGGCTGTGAAGATCGTGCACGTGCACGAATCTCGAAGGACTCGCGCCCTCTAAATAGAAGCTTTATAAGAAGAGGACGCTTCACGTCCCCTCACTCTCTCGTTAGCGTTTCAGTGAGAAGTAAGAAGGCGAACGTCGCTGATCACGTGTACGTCTTTCCACCGCAGAAATATGAAAAAGAAGGCAGTTTCTCTCGCTTGTTTTGACGCCTGTCAGGAGCGTGACGCTTTTCTGCACGCTTCTTTTGACGCTCGGCTTGAACGGGACGCTCGGATGGACGCCAGGCGCGCGCCCAGTGGACGCCGAGCGTCCTCGCCAGTGGACGCCGAGCGCGCGCCAGCGCACACCAGGTTTGTCTCCTGGCTGAACGTTTCTGTTGAACTCTTCAACTTCAAGCTCTTGTTTAAGATTTGAGCCTCAAGAATGTGAAGTAAGCAGTGCTTCGGAGGAAGCTTAAAGTGAACAGACAACTTCGTCTTCGAAACCCAGCAAGACCTCGGGTTTCGTGAATTCAAGAGGTCTCTGTCATATTATATTGCTTTTCGCAAAGGTGGATGGAGTTAAGGAAAGCTCAAGGGAAGATCTCGTTTTCTCGACCGCAGTCAAGACTTTGCGATAAGGCAGTTACGGGTTATGTAAAGGCTCGACGTCTCGGCGACGTTCAGTAGGATTCTTGCAAAGGCATTCATCAAAAGGACGCTCTTCAGAAAGCGCAAGACAGGACTTCCTTTGCCACCTTTGCCATACTGCCAATAAATTTTAAGCTTTAGTAGGCATTAGTTGTGATACGGGAGAGGAAGCTGGTTGGAGAGTTTCTTCCTCTTCCCAGGATAATTTTGCAAGCTTTTTAGCCCATCTGAAAGGGTTTTTCAGATGATAGATTTTGTTAGTTTCTAGTCGGGACTACACTGCCGAATTGAACATCGTCGTTCTACCTGCCGTAAGCCCTGTCTCCTTAACAGGATTCTTGCCCCTTTCTCGTTTGAGACGGAATCGGAAAAATAAAAATGCTCGACTTCCTGGATTACGTTTTGTCAATTCAGTGACTTTCCCCATTGACAATATACTATCGTTTTGTCAAGTAAGTGGGTATCCCCTCATTGACAAAATATCTCTTTGTCCCGTAAATGGGTTAGTTCTCATTGACAAACATCTCTTTAACTTGATATTGCGTAAGCGAATAAGCTCTTATTGACAAGATTCGGAAGAGCTCTCATTCGTCATTCGCAGACTCATACAAGAAATAGACTTGTAGACTACGTCAATGAACGCTTATGTCCAATAACATAAGAAGCTTGAGCTGTCTGCTTCGATTCTCTAAGTTTTGTTCATGAAACTTGCCTGTCAGATATGTATGTAGCTGTATTTCCGAATTCAGCTATATATATATGTCTGCCAGGTAAGTATGACAAACTTTATTGTGATATAACTAAAATATTTTTGGTTTTTGCCTTGCATTATTTTACTACTGGTTGGTTCAAGTCATACACGCTTGCTGTAGTTACCTCTTCGGAAGGCAACCGAGAGTCTATTGTCCTATTTATTTTAAGGACATTTAATCGTCACTCCCTGCAGCCTTCCAGGAGTTTCCGATTTATCTTTTACCGTTGTATGGTAGTGTTCTGACGACACAAACGCATCTATATATTTAGCGTTTTCTGTTTCGCTTAAATATACCAGCTTGAGAGTCTCTTTTTGCTCAAAAATAACGGACCTATTTTCTTCGTAGAAATAGGGTAGCTGGCAACCCAGAACATAAAGTTAAGAGACGACGTTCGTAAGCTGCTGGCTGCTGCTGTGTCTGACTGTCCAAGTTCCAACCGAGCCAGTAACAGATCGTGCGCTGTCATGCGAGGTAGGTTACGTCTCTCTCTCCTGCGGGATTGACTGACTAACCGTATCTCTGTGCTGGCGGTTACGTCTCTCCTTCGGGATTGACTGACTAACTGTATCTCTGTCCTACAATCACGGACTTTAGCCTAAGATTGAGGGGATTTCTTACGTGAATGAATAAACGTTGCATTCGTTTTGCCTTACTATGTTCAACAGAGTTATCTCTTAATCCTTTCGGTGCTCGTTACCGCACGGTATAGAACTACGAGTCTACCGCAACATTGCACTTTTATATGCTCTCCTGCTTAGGCAAAGCGCAGCCTTATAGGGAAGTAAGCATACTCGGGAGGGAAATGGATGAGCTTGCTGGGGACCATTTCCTTCCTGAAGAAGTTTGTTTCCCCGAATAGACTGCAATTCAGACCACAGGTTTTTCCTCCTACCGGGAAACTGAAATATTATTCAAGATCTAGGAATTATTCTGAAACATCTCTCAGTGCGTCATGATAGAAAGAAGGTGCGCCGGACATCTGGATAGTGTTTCAGATGTCCTGGATCTTAATCTGAAAGAAGTAAATGCAATTCGGTCGTCCCTCCAGTCCTCGAAACGAGTTTTTGGAACCAGTGGTCCACATCAACTCTGATATTCCACAGCTCTCTCATATCTTAAGAAGTATCTTCTCTCGGTCCCTGCTCCGAGTTTACGAGAAAGAGAGGCCTATTATAACAACAGCGTAGAATGTACGATCCTCTAGAGGTTCTTACAGGATTGCAAAAGTCCGTACGAATCGTCTCGATTGACGGCAGCAACTTTTGACTTCCGAGTGGAATCTTTCTTTAGAAGTAAGTTGAGAGTTGTGGAGACCTTAGGGACGCCCTTTCATTCTTCTCTTCGATATGTTGAGGACGAAGAGGCTTCTTCTTCTCTGCTCCCTTTTTCTCGATCCGTGGGATCGGTACCATTAAACGCCATCCTATGATATTAAACGGGGATGGATGTTTAGTCTCTTTTCCCCTTTTTCAATCGCTTAGGAAATGTAATGAGGATTTATGACGTCACAGGGAGCGACAATGACGCTGATCGCCCCATTTTGGCCTTCAGGATCCTGGATTCACAGAGGTCACATCCTTCCTAGTTCACTTTCCAAGGACCTTTTCGAGAGAGTCGGTCTACTCTAACTCGAAAAGGTACCTATAACCTCTCCGCTCTGAGTATGACAACGTTCAGACTATCGAGATGTTAACAGGAATAAGATTACCGTCTTCCATTTCCGTCTGAAGAATGGATAAGCTGGCAGTCACAACTATTAAAGAATACGCAAATATGTTGTTGACGGCTTTTGGGCTCAGAGATTTGAGTCTGTCAAACAACAAGGCCCTTCACGATCTTTGAGTTCTGTGGAATCTCGAAACTCGCTCACCATCTACTTTTTGTCTCACCTGTTTTCTCGGAGTCAGACACTCGTGCGAGATCAGGCGACATATAGTAGCCCTGAGTTTCTTGTTGACGAAGTCGGTTGCGTTTATACACCCCCGATGATCGTGTAACATGAGACCAGGTTGGACTGTCAGGCATTCTTCTTCGGGACTGAATCGCCTTTTTGCTCCTTGCTCCTTTCTCCTGGCACCAGAAGCTCGAGTCAGGAGTTGATTCGCTGACGACGTTGGGTTGCGTTGATACACCCCCCAAGGTTTGCTTAGATTGAATCGCCCAGGCAGTCCAGACACTCATCCTTCAGCGAAGAATAGTGTCTTATGGTCTTCAGGGTACAGCCTTGCTGTCCTTGATTCGTCTGACTGGTCAACTGGTCGGTCACCTGACTTTAGTACATGTGCATGTCCAGATCGAAGCTTTCAATATGGAACTTAGACGTAGTCTGAAGTTCTTGATGTCAAAGCATTCGAACCTCTCCTACCTGTTAACTTCTTGCATGTGATCAGGAAGGCCTTCTTCTAACCACCCTAGATACGACAAAGAGGGTTAGTGAGATTTTAAGCCATCGTCACAAGTTTTGGCTTTAGAGAACACAAGGCGGTGTGCTCTCTAAGCCTTTCGTTGTGGCCTAAGAATGGAAACCCGTTTTGTCCTTGGGCCAGGAGCTTGGAAGCAAGGAGGGCACAAGTTAGTGGGCAGGAGCCAGAGAGAGTCCTGTGCCCTGTCAGGTCTCTCAAGTTTTATCTACATAAAAACTCAAGAAAGTCGAAGTCATTCGGGCAATCTGCAGTGTTTCCGAAAAAGACCAGACTTGCCAATATTGAAGAACACCCTGGCTTTAGTGTTAAGGAGTTCTTTCAAAAATGCTCCTTCATTGTGTTTGCACAAAGATTTGAAATCTTTTTATCTGAATGCTCACGGAGGTGAGGGCGCGGCCTCGGAAGCATTTCAACAGAGCATGGCAACTCAGCAACATCCTGAGTACCATGTTTTAGCGAAGCAACTCTGTGTTCACTTCACACTCCCTGCGAGATGTAAGATGGCATATGAGATCTGCTGCTCGCTAGGGCCATACGTGTCTGCAAGACACAATCTTGGGGGCAAGAAGTACCACTCATCCTATCCTGTAGAAAAATGGTTAGGAAGAGCTCTTAATTTAGTTGTTGAGTCGCCGACAACGGCGACTTCTTAACTCTTAAGCCTTAGTTTAACACACCTTAACTTTGGCTAGGTTGGTCAGGTGGTGATATATATATTTATATATATATATTTATTTTACTTCTTAGCCCTCATGGTATGGTCAATATGGTCTAGTCACATTGTGGTCACGCCCCCGTTGACAGATCATCTGGAGTGCACCAGCTTTATAGGTCTCTACCTCGCTGGCAACTCTAGTAAAGCAGAAGCAGACTTGGGTGACAGTAATCACGAAGTCGGCTATGCTAACAGGTGGAACCAAGATGTAAATCATCTGCATGCATTTGTTTCCCAAAATCCTTCTATTCTGTCCCTTCCCACCTCCAACGGTGGGATTCAGCTATATATATATCTGACAGGTAAGTTTCATGAACAAAATGATATTGTTATGATACAATAAAGTTTGTTCATACTTACCTGGCAGATATATATAATCAAGTACCCACCCACCTCCCCTCAGAACAGTGGAAATAAAATTATTGAATAGAAAATGGGAATGGCTCCTGATACCCGCCTCCCAGCGGCGGGAATGGGTACTAACCACCTGGCCGACCACTGCGTGTGTCGGAAGTTTTTTAAATTCTGTCGGACTTCAGAAAATACAGCTATATATATATCTGCCAGGTAAGTATGAACAAACTTTATTGTATCATAACAATATCATTTTGAGACCCAGTCAAAAGTTTTAGTTTCTTAAAATTTTAATGGGCAGGCTTATATTTTGTTAAATTTGGAGCCAGTAAATCTCTTGTAAGGCAGGAAGTTAGGAGTTCATAGATGACTAGGCTACACTGTAATTGTAGTGATGCTTTTTCTTATTTAATAAGTGAGAATCAGCATTAAGGCTGTAATATTAGTCAATTTTGTTGTTATACAGTGCCCTTTTTTAACATTGGTAGATGATGTGAAGTTATCGAAAGGGTAAATGGGATTCGCCTGACTTCTTGTTTATGAAACATGGATGTGATCATAGTTCCCAATTGTGCTTGAGGTTTTTTATGTCAAAACCTGTTTTATAAAAAGAATTTTTAGTTTATAAAAAGAATTTTTAGTTTACCATAAATCCAATGCACTATAAATCAGTTGCACTGAGATACCTCCCTCAATCCTTACCAAATGACTCATCAGAGATGAGATTCTTTGCTTGGTACAACATAGACACAAATTCCAGCAATTTTCTTCCTAATTGGTTTTTGTAAAGAATCGTGGCCATCTTCTGACTACATACTAGAGCTGCGGTATTTTAGGCTTCAGTACACATGACACTATTTATCATAACTTCAGGACTACTGATGTAAGCAGTTGTGAGGCCTCATATGTTCCATATTTTTTATTATAAAAATACAGCAAATATTTATGATCTTTTCTTTATATTTGATCTTTTCCACTAAATTTCCACCATTTCCACTAAATTTCCACTATTTCCACTAAATATCTTGTCCTCCACACGACAGCCTTAGCACTTTAAAATTGATGTTGCTGAGTGATTGACATACCAGTGGTTTAGCATCCCAGAGAAATTAATTCCTTCCAGCTTTCAAAATAGTATCTTCATACAATGCTCATCTCTTGACTCGAGATGCCCTAAGACTGTAATGGTTCTGCTTGAGTTTTGATGTACAGTCAATTCCTCATGCTCTTGTCAGTCACTTAAATATTATGTAAGGAATTTTAAAGTACTATTTTTATAAGTGTGTATTGGTTATGAAATTGTTATCTATTATGAATTTTAAATTTCCTTTTATTAAAAATTCATCTTTCTTTCAGCTTAACATATCATTTTGGACAATATGGAAGTTATATGATGGAATTTGACTCTAAAGATTATATACATGTAAAAAGTGTTATTCATCCTCAACTGGAAATTATCCGTAAGTTATAGTACTCTGTTTGTTCCAATGCTGTTGCTATTCAGATCATGATTAAACTTCTGCACCACTATGGCGACAGTTATATTTTTACTGTTGTTAATGATTACGTTAAAGTATTTTGATTTTCTTATTCACTTTCATAGCTCCATGGACTTTTAACATGACAGTATCCAGTGAGGTCACAAAGTTTGCAAAAAATATCAGAAGTCTGATATGGATATCTCTTTGCCACTGCAGCTGTTCAGCACAAATGTTCTTAGTTTGAGGGCCTTTTTCTTTATTACACAGACCTTTTTTTCCTTGAAATTCATAATTTTTGCACTTATGTATTTTGTTGAGATGCGCTTATTGCTTGAAAATTACATTACATGTAAACAGCTAAGGTATTAACAAGTTTAAATTTTGAATGAAGAACTTGAACAAAATCGCTGGTAAAATGATTTAGTTAATGTAGTGGTGAATTTACCAAGACTCGGATCCATTTTGTTCTTTTTTGAATACTGTACATGTTTCATATAATGTCATGATAATCTTCTGGTAAAAGCCATTGCAATTGTTTTTAATACATGTTTACATATATGCTGTCATAGTAATCATCAAGTAAAATATTCTTTATGTACCTTTTTTCAGCTGTAATTATGGCAATAGTGTTCTTCACCTTACTTGCATTGTTATGGCAGTGTGGAAAATGTTTACAGAAGAGGATGGATTCTTCAGATAGTCCTGTGCCTGTAAGTCAAAGTCAAAGTAAATCAATATTACAATGCCAAAGAGATTTAATCATTAATGAATTTTAAGTGGCTTTAGATAATAATTGTCTGAGGGCATTAAAACTTCCTTCGTGATGGAATTGAAGTACTAGTATGTATTATAGTTTTTAGGAAGGTGTGTGCTCAGTCTGGTGTGAAAAAAGATTTGATGCAAGAGTATGCAATATCTCATGGGCTGTTAAATATCTTGGTGCTTAGAACAGTGCAAGAAGCCAGAGATAAGACAGTAGATGTATGTACAAAGTTGTGGGATAAGCAGATACGTAGATTATGAATTGAGTGAAAAGTGGTAAATGTGCACAGATGAAACAGTACTGATTGGGGATAGTGAAGAGAAACTGCAGAGGCTAGTTACAGATTTTTTACATTTTTGCAAGAGGAGAAATGTAAGCAAGAATAAGGTTATGTGGACAAATGGGGTCCAGGAAAATGGAGCAATAGATATTATGTAGAAGGTGGAAGAATGAAGAAGTAGATTTACATTGGCATTCACAAGTATGAATGATAAGCCACGGAATAAGTGAAGCAATGAAGGTAGCAGGATGTGTATAGAAAATGTGGTGCCCAAGATTTGAATTCCAGTTCTCTTCTGTGGAAGTAAATTTAAATGTTTAATGTAAGTGAGAAAAGTAAGGTGGGAACTGAGAGATGAATTTTTATGTAGTTTATATAACATTTGAAGGACTGGAAGAAACGAAATGTAAGAATAAGTTGGAGTGGGAGAGGATTAGTGTACATGAAAAGGTGTAGCAGAGGTTTTTGCTAGAATTTGGTCATTTGGAAAGATAGATCATGATAGCTTGGTGAAAAAAGTTATACAGTTCGGAAGTGTTAGGAGGAATGAGAGGAAGATCTAGAAAGGTCTGGATAAATAACATGAAAATTCATCAAGAAGATTATGTTTTGTGAAAATTAGAACTGAAAATTCAGTGTTTCATGGACAAAAAATACCAGGATATTATCATTGTGATAAAGTTGTGAAAAGGGAAAAAGCACAAGTCAGACATGGCCATAGATCTCTTGTCTTCAAAACTTAGGTTTTATGATTAATTGTCCTGCTTTTTTTATTAGTGTTTTTCAAAAGTTACATTGTCACATGGACCATTGATGAATATATGAGGTATATATATAATGCTCCATTTCTGGGCTCGGCTGTGTCGCTCCGGTGGTTTCACTCGCCCCAGAAACCATACCGACGCCTTTTAATAATGGTGAGCGAGCCAGAATATTCTGGCATTTCCAATTTAGCGGTTCTCTGGTATTATAACAATATTTTACCTTAGAAATAGTGCTAAAGGAACCTATTTCACTGGGCGACACAGGCCCTTCGCCCAGAAATAGATTTTTCCTATGTCAAAATCCCTTTTTTCTTACTGAAAACTGCAATATGAATGCACAAATTTGGAATCCACTGGCTGTTGAACTCACATGATGCATAAACAGAAGTGAAATAGACAGCCATTTTGAGGTATAGTACTGAAGTTCAAAATACAGCTAAGATAAAGATACAGTTTAAAATCAAACTGGAGAATACTTTCATATATTTTCATACATTAACATCCTTAATAGTACGCAATTCTTTACAATCAGTTTTCTCATAATTAAGAATCAGGTACATACTAATTTTTTACAAAAAAATTGATACAGGTACCATAATTATATTGTGTACGTAACATTCAAGTTGTGTTAGATATGACTCTGCAATTATAAATCACATAGATTTGCACATCATTTTAATAATTAATGTTATTTAATCCAAAATTTACTTAGTATCAAACTAGTTATTTTTTATTTGCTTGATCCTCAATTTATCTTAGTATCAAACTAGTTATTTTGTTATTCACCTGATCCTCAATTTATCTTAGTATCAAACTAGTTATTTTTTATTTGCTTGATCCTCCAATTTATCTTTGTCTTTACAGCCAAGAGTCACAGAGCAGAATAGCCGCTCTGTATCTGCAGAAAATGTTACACAGTCGTCAATATCTGAGCCTCAGCCCGGGACTTCCTCTGAATCTGATCCACTCCTACGCAGCAATGACGTAACCCAAGTGTTATCTGCTCAGGGAGTCTATCCACAAGAGCAAGTTCCAGACTCCAGGAGGAGTGGTGGCAGACTTATTTCACTTGATGTCTTTAGAGGGTAGAAAATTAAAACTTTTTTTCCAGTCTAATTTGTAAAGCTATGTTTGTGTTTGCTGTAACTGAATACAAACCATGATTATTTGGAAAGAAATCTTGCTGTGAAAGTTAGCTTATATCTTCGCGCCATTAGGTGTGATCAGCACTCAAAATCAAAATAAGGTAACACTTGGCTTACCCGCTAGGACTGTCTCTGTACAGTAATCACCTGTTTCCCACCAGGTGGCACTGGAATGTTTACGTTCGTGTCAGAATTCTTCATGCTGTGTCCTTATGCAGACTGTGTGAATTGGCATTAGTAATAATTTTGATGATTTGCTAATTTTCTCCTATATGGTATTGTGCTAGTGTTTGTATTTGCATTATGTCACCTTCAACAAGCAGAGATGAAAACATTAAGCTGTATAGGAAAGAGTTTGTGTAAAACCAAATGTTTCAGTTGTGAAGATTGTTTGTGTTAGCCTAGCTGTTGAGGCACGAGCGTGGTTTTTTTTTTCATGTAAAGATGATAAGGAGTGGTCTGATGTGAGGATGAAAATTTGTGAATTATTGGAAGATGCTAGAGGCCGATAGACTACACTAAATTTAAGCCTACTCAGTCTTTTTCTGCAGTCTTCTGGTGTTGCTTCTCTTCTTCCTCCATTAGCCTACGTGATAGCCTAGGTTAATTCTTCTCTGTCTTCTTTTGCTCCCTATGTGGTTCAGGAGAAAAATAATAGGTAATTGAGAATTTGTTCATGAATCTTACCTGCCAGATATATATATAGCTGTATTCTCCGAAGTCCGACAGAATTTCAAAACTCCCGGCACACGCAGTGGTCGCCCAGGTGGTAGTGCCCATTCCCGCCGCTGGGAGGCGGGCGTAAGGAACCATTCCCATTTTCTGTCAGATATTTTCTGTCGCCGGTGCAGACAACAAGTGTTTTCTGCACCTCCGTCATTGGATTTTGGAACTCTTTTGGTCACTTGAGTATCCCGATTGATTTTTGGTTATTTGATTTGGATCGGTGGTTAGGCATACGCTAATTGTGGATTGTTTTTATTTTGGCGTGATTTTTCCTTAACTTACGATGTCTGGATCTAGTTCGACTAGGCCAGAGTATGTTGTGTGGAAGAATGCAAGGTTAGGCTACCGAAAACTTCGGTAGACCCTCATACAATGTGCGCGAATTGTAGGAAACATGTTTGTATGTTTGATGACCGCTGCAACGAGTGTGAAAATATGTCTGATTCTGCGTGGAAGGCTTATGAATCATAGGTACGTAAACTAGAACGTGATAGTGTAAGGAGGTCTTCCTCCAGGCGTGTAACACAAGTTACCCGTCCAGTAGAATTTATCCCTCCAAAGACCTGTGATGCCTTCGGGCCCTACAATAGTGTCTTTGGAGGGTAATACCCTATCTGTGATTCTTAAATCTTTGCGTAGCCTGGAATCATGTTTGCATTGGAAAGTTTTAGTAGTGTAGTGAAGTATAGTGATAATGCCATGAGTGTTCATTCTATCGCGTAAGCGTATAATTTCTCATTGCACAAAACACTACCGCGTGATGGCTCTCCCTACCTCGGCGAGGCAAGAAGTAGTAGGGAGGTAGCTGTCCAAGGTGTCTAAAATACTCTACGTTTTTTTTTTTTTTTGTTTCATAAAACTTACCAGTCATAGATATGTATATATATATATCTGCCGGGTAAAGGTGAACAAGCGTTGTTGTATCATAGTAATATTATTTTTGCCCTTACGTCATGAGTGTTCATTCTATCGCGTAAGCGTATAATTTCTCATTGACAAAACACTACCGCGTGATGGCTCTCCCTACCTCGGCGAGGCAGAATGTAGTAGGGAGGTAGCTGTCCAAGTGTCTAAAATACTCTACATTTGTTCATAAAACTTACCAGTCAGATATATGTATATATATACGTGCCGGGTAAGGTGAACTATATATTATATGCGTAAAGTTGTAACAAGCGTTGTGTATCATAGATAATATTATTTTTTGCCCTTACGTCATATTACTATCAAGCAGTTGTATGGTTCAAGTTATATACTCATACCATAGTTACTCCTACGGAGGACAACCGAGAGTACGATTATTCTTATTACATTTAATCGGTTCTCCCTGCAACTATTCAGGGGTTGCCGGTTTCCCTATTTTTAAACATTTAAGGTATTGTTATGACAATACCAAGTTAGCATTTTATATTTAGCAAATTCAGTTTCGCTTAAATATACCAGTTTGATGGATTTTGGTTTCTGCTCTATAATGATAGTAAACCTATTCATTCGTAGAATGGTGTAGGTGGCAACTCAGGCAGAGCAGTGCGAGAACGACGAACGTCTCTGAGTCTGCTGTCACTAATGCGTAATGCCAGTGCTCAGTTCCATCTGATTGTCTGCCATGCGCAGTAGGTTACGTCTCTCTCTCTCCTGCGGGATTGACGGACTAACCGTATTTCTACCCTACAGTCACGGCCTTAGCCTCGGGTTGAGGGGAATTCTAGCATACATGACTGAACATCTTCACTTTGCGAGAATTTTTCATAAAAAAAAAAAAATAAATAAATAAATAAATATATATATGTGTATGTAGTATGTGTGTATATATATATGTATGTGTATATGTATATATATATATATATGTATATATATGTATAGATATATATGTGTAAATGTACAGGCGGTCCCCGGGTTACGACGGGTCTGGCTTACGACGTTCCGAGGTTACGACGCTTTTTCTTAAATATTAATTGAAAAATCCGCCCTGGGTTACGACGCTTGTTCCGAGGTTACGACGCTGACGCTTCCGACGCTCCGAGTTACAACGCTTTTAAAAAACAAACTATGATAAGAATCCTTTATAGTTTAGCACAGTTTTCTCTCTCTCTTCTCTCTCTCTCGCTCTTCTCTCTCTCTCTCTCTCTGTATTTTCTGATGAAAATAATCACTAATTAGTGTATTTTGATGTTTATTTTCATGACTAAATACATTTCATAAAATATAAAATTAATCAGACTGCAATCATGAAGCCAACAAATACATATGTATTTTTTAGAATTCTTCTTCTGTTTTAATATTACATTACAATGTTTCATTATAGCTGTCAGTAACTAGGTATCTCCATAAAAATAATAATTCTCTCTCCTCTCTCTCTCTCTCTCTCTCTCTCTCTCTCTCTCTCTCTCTCTCTCTCTCTCTCTCTCTCTCTCTCTCTCTCTCATCTCTCTACTACAAAGATGTATGTTTTTTTTGTATGATAAAGAAATGATTTACTATTTTCAATATTAATATTAATTTATACAGCAATAATATCAATTCAATAAAGAAAATACCATAGTGAATTAGTAAGATTTTAGCTATATTTAAAAATTATGGAAGAATGAAGGAAATCCCAGTCTTCTCTGTAACCTTTTCCTCAGATGCAGGTACTAAAACTGTCAGATATATCAAGTTCTGTGACAGCCCGAGGGGGAAGAGTTGGGGGAAGAGTTGGGGGAAGAGCTGCAGTGTTGCAATGACGTGTCTGAAATTTTTCCCCCCTCTCTCTCTCTCTCTCTCTCTCTCTCTCCTCTCTCTCTCTCTCTCTCTCTCTCTCTCTCTCTCTCTCTCTCATTTACTGAGACTCGAGATTTTTTATGACTTGTACTATTTGTTTTTAAAACTTTCAAATATAATAATAATAATAATAATAATAATAATAATAATAACTGTAATTACAAAATTCATATGTGATAGTATTTTAAAGAAATACAATACGTACTAATCTATCCATGTCACTTTTAATTAAGGTTACTCTCTCTCTCTCTCTCTCTCTCTCTCATCTCTCATCATCTCTCTCTCTCTCTCTCTTTTAGCACAAGATAATAATGTGTCATTGTGGTAACTCAATCCCTCTCTTTCGCTGGAAGCGTTATAAGTATTTTGAGAGAACAGAGAGAGATAAACACTCTCTCTCTCTCTCTCTCTCTTTTACCGAGATGAAAGAATTTTTATGGTACTAGTATGTAAAATGTTTATTGATAATTTTAGTTATAATAATAATAATAATAATAATAATAATAATAATAATAATAATAAAACTTTAATTACAAAATTCATAATGGTCGTATTTTAAAGAGATGAAAATGACCTTTCCATTTCACTTGTAAGGATAATTCCTCTTTCTTACTGAGATGAGAGAATTTTTATGGTAGATGCATGTGTTTATTATATTTTCAAATAATAATAATAATAATAATAATAATAGAAGTAGTAATAATACGATAACTAATTTCAAAAGAAAATTCTTCCCTTTGTCTTTTTCTGTATCAATTTCCCTAACTCAACTCGAGTGACACTCGGAGCTTAATGCCATACAATGGGCAACGAATTTAATGGTTTTATGTAATTCTCTCTCTCTCTCTCTCTCTCTTACTGAGATGAGATCATTTTCATGGACATGTATGTAATAAGTTTATCATTAATATTTTCCAATAATAATACTTATTAACTGTAAGTACAAAATTCATATCTGAGTATTTTAAATACAATAATCATTCCATTTCTCTCTTTTAAATACTGTGAGGACAACTCTCTCTCTCGTATCTCTCCCCTCCCTCTTCTCTATCTCCTCCTCCTATCTCGTCTCTCTCTCTCTCTCTCTCTCTCCACAAGATACTTGTCATACATTTGGTGTTTCTATTTCTTCCTTTTATCTCTCTCGCTCTCAGCAAAAGAATTGATAGACAGACAAACATAATTGCACAGTCCTCTCTTTCTCTCTTCTCTGGAGAAATATATGTGTTTATGGGAGGGGGAAAAAGTTGCCTACAGACTCATTTCAATCTATTGAAACCGTAAGGAGTTATTTTTTTCTCTCTCTCTCTCTCTCTCTCTCTCTTGTATTTTAATGAAAATATACAGTAATTTGTGAATACACAGTGTTGCACATGAAAAAAGTAAATTAGTGATAATTTTAGAGATAAGCCCTAAGAAAAATTGCAAATTAGTAGTGAAATTTTCCCTGTGGACATGTTTTCAAGAACGTCGTTCCGGCTTACGACGATTTTCGGGTTACGACGCGTCTTAAGAACGGAACCCCCGTCGTAACCCGGGGACCGCCTGTATATGTGTGTGTATGTATATATATATGTATTAGACCTTTTTCGGTTCTGTTTACCGCATGGTAACAGAATTCTGTCCGAGTCTACAGCGGCATAGCACACATGATTTCCCTCGAAACAAGAATGATGTGCAAGAGATGCAGTCAATTAGCTCGCCGAGACGTCCCTTTGCTCGATTATGAGGGGACTCCTTCCGCTGCCAAATACGACAGCGCCGAGCGTGACGCTCGGCAGGATGCTCGGCTGGACGCTTGGCTGGACGCACAACGTAATGCTTCTTCAGACATTCGCCGAGAATCAGAGAATAGTAATGGATCTCAGGAAGGAGACTTTTAGGAAGAAACAAATGAACAATCTTCTACAGTATCTTCAGATTACTCCTGTTTAAGTGAAAACGCAGCCTTATTAGGGAAGGAAACATGCTCGGTGAGGGAATGAATGAATTGCAGGGGACCATTTCCTCGCTGGAGAAGTTTGTTTTCCCTGAATAGACTGAAATTCACACCTCTCCAGTTTTTCCTGCAGAAAAACTGGAATAGCATAGATGATCTAGAAATGATTCTGAACATCTCTCATAGTCAAGATTCGTCTATAGGTGATGTCATGGCTCATAATCTCATAGAATTCGAATCTTGAAAGATTACTTTTGTCTTCAGAGACGTCCTCCCCGCGCAGGAGTTGGAACTCTCGGAGGGTCTTGCTCCCTCTGAGGAGAACGAAGACGCTATATGTCGCACAGGCGGCGGCCGTCGTCTTTGGTTCCTCGGAGGGGGACGCTTCTCGTACCGTAGCTCCTTATGCTTTGCGGTCGTCTCCTGGGCAATTGGAAGACTTTCCGCAGTAAAAGAGAGCTAAGATGTATGATGTATGGTCTCAGGGAGGGGGACGCTTCACGTCCTCTCAATTTTCTGCTGTGTTGGGATCTTCACCGGAGAGGACGTCTTCTGATGAGTATGCTTTTGAGCGCTTCGGTCGCTCCAAAGATATATCCTTGGCGGTCCATGTGAGAAGGAGGAGGGCTTCCCCTCGCCCATCGTCTTCTCAAAGGATCAGCCTTTTGCCTGAGAAGGAATGTTCTCCATCGAAAAGGATGATTGTGTCTTTGCAACAACAACTTGTTTCGTTGATTGCAGTGAGAAAGGCAAAGCCACATCGCGAGAGGAAGGATGATAGGCTGCCAATCAAGAGTCCAGGCAGTCCCCTTCTCCTTCTCCTCGTTCCGCTCTTTCGCCAGTTGCCTTGCTCTCTAGATTTCATGCAGCACTCCAGAGGTTGTCTAGAGAGCACGGTTACCATCTTCCCGAACGTGTGTCAGTTGAGAAGAAGAAGAGGTCTTGGTTCGATGGCTTCGAGCCTCTTTTGAAGAATAGTTTCAGCCTGCGGCCCCTCAGTCTCCTCCTTCGCAATTGTTATCTTCGAAGGACGACTGGCTCATTCATGCCTCCACTCAAACGCGGTGTCTGAAGGATTTTCAAACAACTTAATCGTTGGTGAAGTCCCTAGGACTACTGATGAATTTCGAAAAGTCACATCTGATCCCAACCCAATCCTTCGTGTATCTGGGGATTCAGATGGATTCAGTGGCTTTTCGAGCTTTTCCGTCCCAGGGACGTCAGCAGCAAGGCTTAGACAAAGTGTTAGCCTTCCTAAGGAAAGATTCGTGCTCGGTGAGGGAATGGAAGAGTCTAACTGGGGACCATTTCCTCGCTGGAGAAGTTTGTTTCCTTGGGGAGACTGCACCTCAGACCGTTACAATTTTTTCTCAAGTACAATTGGAAAGAAAACAAGAATCTACACATGATCTTGGAAATTTCAGGAGAGGTAAAACATCACTT
The DNA here is from genome assembly GCF_015104395.2 of Macrobrachium nipponense. Classification (NCBI taxonomy): domain Eukaryota; kingdom Metazoa; phylum Arthropoda; class Malacostraca; order Decapoda; family Palaemonidae; genus Macrobrachium; species Macrobrachium nipponense. The sequence continues at coordinate 8,383,891 of NC_061107.1, forward strand.
GAAATGTTGGCTAGATCCAGTGTAGCTGTCGGAGGGCGTGTCTCTCAAGCTTCAGAGCCCCGACCTAGTGTTGTTCTCCGACGCGTCCACCACAGGATGGGGAGCATCATTAGGGGGAAAGAAGTGGCAGGCACCTGGAGAGGGGAACAGGTGTCTTGGCACATAAACCTCAAGGAAATGCAGCCATCTTTTTAGCTCTCCAATTTTTCCAAGAAAAAGTCTCTCATCGAATAGTCCAAGTCAACTCAGACAACACCACAGCTCTGGCGTACTTGAAGAAGTAGGGAGGAACACAGTCTCAGTCCCTTTTTGCTCTGGCAAAGGAGATCTTGCTGTGGGCAAGGGCACTGGACGTCATGATCCTTACGAAGTTTGTAGCATGAGTAGAGAACGTCTGGGCAGATCTCCTCAGCAGACGAGATCAACTTCTGCCAACCGAGTAGACTCTGCATCAGGAGGTATGCCAAGAGCTGTGGGGGTTATGGGGACGTCCGCTCGTGGATATCTTTGCGACGTCCAGAACAAGAGGCTTCCACTGTACTGCTCCCAGTACTCGACCCAGCTGCAGTGACGATAGACACACTTCTCTGGGACTGGACGGGGATGGACCTGTACGCCTTTCACCGTTCAAGATCTTAAGGGAAGTCATGACAAAGTTTGCGGTGTCGGAAGGGATGAGAATGACTTTGTTCGCCTTGTTCTGGCCTGCGAGAGAGTGGTTCACAGAGGTCATGGCCTTTGTAGTAGACTTCCCGAGGACGCTTCCAGTAAGGACAGATCTACTCAGACAGCCCCACTTCGAGAGGTACCACAGAAGCCTCTTCGCTCTGAGTCTGACTGCATTCAGACTATCCAAAAGTTGGCCAGAGCGAGAGGCTTTTATACGTTAATGGCAAAAGCTATCGCCAGTGCAAGAAGAGCGTTTTCCAACGCAGTGTACCAATCGAAGTGGACAGTCTTCAGGAGTTGGTGCAAGAAGAACGGCATTTCCTCCACCACGACCTCTGTGAGCCAGATTGCTGACTTCCTTTTCTGAGAACGGATCTAAAACTTGCAGTCTCTACAATCAAGGGTTATAAGAGTGTGCTTTTAGTTGTCTTTAGGCACAGAGGCCTAGACTTGGCAGACAACAGAGACCTTCATGATCTCTTGAGATCTTTCGAAACGATGAAGGTTCAACAACCCAAGTTGCCGTCTTGGAACTTGGATGTAGTTCTGAAGTTCCTCTTGTCCAGTCCATTCGAACCTATGCATGAAGTGCGAGCTTTTATGAATTCTTCTTGGTTCCATAACAATATGTCATAAAGGACATATGAGCTGTCACTTACGGGAGATGCAATTCTGTGTTGACCTCCCATTACACGAAGGATGTCAATTTAACCTACAAGAGATCCTTTTCTCTTGGTTATTCGTGTCTGCGGATACGTTGCTGGGATAGGGAGCCGACACTGATCCTTACTAGTGAGTTAATTTTTAGTTTAACTTAGTGATTTTTATTGGGGTTTTTGAAAGGAGTTTGGGGATAACTCTTTTCAAATTAAGCGCTAACCCTCGTGTTAGGATCAGGTGATCGGGATCGGTGTTGTGCTCCTTAATTATGCTAATAGGCATAGGTATATGGTCATATGAGTGGATTAGAACCCATTGACAAATGCCAGTTAGGCTCTGCCGAGTAAGTGGATAAGACCCCATCGGCAGACCCACAAGAACTCTTACCCATAGGTCACATCCTCGCTGAGGCTCTTGAGACGAAGCAGACTCCTAAGCAATAGCTAGGAAGTCAACCCTCTGTCTGAAAAGATAGGAACCAAGGTTTATAAGAGGTCCTTCTGATAACTTGTGGTGTTCGGTCAGGAAGCCAAGGTTACCAATGTCAAAGAATGCTTTGGCTTTTTTCTTGAGGGGCACCATCAAGGAAGTGCATTCATCCTGTCAAGACAGTGTTATGAAAAAGTGTTGAAGGTGGAATGCGCATGGACTGAGGGGCTATTTCTATGTCGGTAGCCTTCCAAAAGAACATGGCACTCAATGACATCTTGAATGCCACATTTTGGCGTAGTAATTCAGTGTTTGCCTCTCTACCTTCGGGAGGTGAGGATTACATACGAGAACTGCTACTCTTTGGGCCCATATGTCGCAGCAGACACTATATTGGGGACAGAGAGTAGCACTCTTCCTATCATTTAGAAAATATGTTAGTTTGGACTTTTTAATTTTATTTCTTTTTATTTTTTGTTTTTATTATGTTTTTGTAGGTGTTTAGTTTTTTGTGGTCTTGGGTAGGCCGCCTTAGGCGGACTTCCCTCCATTAGCCTTGGTTATACAAAGTTTAACCAGATAGGCTAGGTCAGGTGGTAATGTTTTTGCTTCGCCCTCATAGTAGGGTAAAATGTTTTTGTCACAGTGTGGTCACGCCCCCGTTGACAAATCATCTGGAGCGCACCAGCTACATAGGTCACGTCCTTGCTGGCACCTCCAGTGAAGCATTAACAGCATTCGGTGTCTAAACAACACCTATATGATCTGTCACATTGTGGTCACGCTCCCCGTGACAGTTCATTAGAGCGCACCAGCTACACAGGTCACATCCTTGCTGGCACCTCTAAGAATGCAGTACCGAAATTGGAGGTCTATAATATAGGATCTAGTTGCATTGTGGTCACGCCCCCGTTGACAGATCCTCTAGAACTCAACAGCTTCACAGGTCACTACCTAGCTGGAGTCTCTAGTAAAGCAGAAGCAGACTTGGGTGACGGTACTCACGAAGTCAGCTATGCTAACAGTTAAGGAACCAAAATATCAATCATATACGTATATGAAATTGTTTCCCAAAATCGAATCTGTCTCCCCCTTCCTCCAAAGGTGGGATTCAGCTATATATATATCTGGCAGGTAAGATTCATGAACAAAATGATATTGTTATGATACAATAAAGTTTGTTCATACTTACCTGGCAGATATATATAATCAAAGTGCCCACCCACCTCCTCTCAGGAGACAGTGGCACTAGAAAAATCTGACAGAAAATGGGAATGGTTCCTTACGCCCGCCTCCCAGCGGCGGGAATGGGTACTACCACCTGGGCGACCACTGCGTGTGCCGGGAGTTTTGAAATTCTGTCGGACTTCGGAGAATACAGCTATATATATATCTGCCAGGTAAGTATGAACAAACTTTATTGTATCATAACAATATCATGTTTTTGTTTTATTATGGTTAGAATTTGATCATACATATTGGGGTGAAGATCTCCCCTTCCTATAATGATCAAGGTGTCGGAGCCTTGGCATCTTTCTGTAGCCTGCCCTCTGGACTGTCCTGGGTCCATTGGTCTTCTCTGCAGACAGGGAACCATGGCATGCCTCAGGACCAAAGTCTGTGCCCTTCACCACCTCTCTCAACTCTCTCCAGTTCGGTTTCAATGCATTAAACAGAGGAAGTATTTGGTATTTAACGCTTGCGTTCACTGATTCACATATCATCCGTTTTGGAGAGAGTGATGTATGTGAACCGATAATTTAAGGGATAATGACATACAGTATTACAGTCACTTCAGTAGTTCTGAGCCGCATGTCAATTCTTCTGTTATCATTTACTCATCCAGTATAGTCCTCCAAGTGGATGATAACCCTCCCCCTCTTACTCAGTTTTCCCTTCTATAACCTCATATTCTTTAGCTTGTGACAAAATTATTCCTTTTCATAGTAACAGCTCATCCTCTTCCACCATTTATTTATGTAGAGTGAGTTAGCCTGGTGGTAGAACGGCTTCTCAGCAATCACCTCTCAAGTGTTGTGCAGACAGCTCCAACTGTTATCATAGTTACGTGGTAATGTCTTGCAATAACCCGCTACCATCCCCACCCAGCTGCCTGGTACTTACTACTGGCAATCTGTAATGTCATTGCTGACATTTCATGGTGTGTCGCCTCTGGTGTTATTTTGCCTCACCATCATCATCCATAGATTGCCGTTTTCTTCCATCTCATTACCTCCATTTAGACTTTAGAGGTTTCATCCATGATTTTGTTGATTCTCTGTTAGTATTTAAGCAGTGCACAGATCGTGTTCTGTTTTCCCTTCCTTTTGCTGAAGGTGAATCCGTTGACTGGCGCTCTTTAGTTTACTCCTACCTTGGTTCCTGTTCAAATGAGTGAGTGGTTAACTGATTATAGTAAGGTGTGTTATCTTGGAAGTAGAGCCTTTGAGAAATGAATGAACAGTTGAAAGACAAAGCTAGGAAACTGTTTATGTAGTGTTAACTAGCTCTGCACCCAACATGAACAGTTTATATTGTACTCGCAACTATGTAGAGTGAGCTCTTAGGAAGCAACCAACCTAGGCGATGTGCCAGCATGTTACTGACTTAATATAAACAACAGAGGAAATCTCAGAAGTTTATCCATTAATATTGGTTCTCGGATACTACTGCATCTATTTCCAGTTTCTAAAGCTGCTTAGAGCTGGGTTAGGACTTAGATATGATATTATAAGTGTTTCACCTTCCTTTGTTCAACTTGCAGGTTTCAAGTTCTTGGATCAATGAAGTGAAGACTCTAATTGGTAAGACACTTTGGCCTAATGGTGAGCCAGAAGTATTAAACTAGCTGTGAGATACCAGCAGTTGTTAATGAGTGAGTCTAAGAACTGTACTTGAGAGGTGAGAGGTTACCAGTTCAGTGTGCAGTGCATATGTATTTCTGTTGAGAGTTGTTAACATGATTGTTTTGCTTATTCAGACACTCCCAGATTTTCTTTATTTTATACCTGCAAAACTTCTGCAACTGCTGTGTTCATGTCTTGCTCCCCTCTTGTTATAAATATATAATAGGGAGGTTGCCAACTGAAGAGAGAACCAGTTTGATCAGTCCTCTATAGCATTCTCTTCCAGAATGTGGAACACAAGGCCCTCCTCTTTGCTACTTATATCATCCAAATGCCTATATACTGTAAATGATATTTTGGTGATTGGGGAAGAAGGATGTTTTCAGCTGACTCCTTGGATTAAGCAAACTTGGTGTTTGCAGCTATGCCATCTTGCTCAGAAACAGTAGCTGAACCTAAAGTTTGTATCTATGCCTTATCTAGCAGCCTCCTTTAGTTTGAGTTGGTAGACTTTCTCTATTACAATGGAACTGTAACATGATAAATTGCAATTTGATTTTATCCATTACATTTTATTGTGTTGATTCTTGTTGTGATTTAATTATTAAACAATAATAGCCTTGCTTCAGATAATTGTTGAGGAATATTCCACTTATTTCAGCATTTTGATTCACAGGACTGCCATTGCTATTATGATCTTTGTGAATTATGGAGGGGGAAACTATTATTATTTCATTCATGCAAGATGGAATGGTCTGACTGTAGCTGATTTGGTTTTCCCATGGTAAGTATTATTTATATATTTTTGCAATAACAATACAGCCATTGGTACATTGTAAGGCCGCATTGGTCAGTCTGCACTGCGTATTACAAGTTTTGTAACAGTCCTTTTTTTTAGTGGACTGATCTAACATTTCAGGGCATTTTCTTCCCAAAAGTTTCACAACCTTCAACCAGACACACTTTTGCCTTTAGATATGATAAACTAGACTTCCGAGCTAATATTTTGTATGACAGCAGTGTCCAAGCACATAATACCATTACTAACCACCATTTTACAGTTTGTTTTAATTTTATTGATGTGTAACACATTGCTGCTGCATGCCCACTTACTCTCATCTTCTTAGAAATATGTTATTGTTGTGAAGTTCTTCATAACTACAGTACTTATGGCTTTGATTACTCATGGTATTATTCTATTTGCTGCTATAGAATTTATGCTTACATTTGTATTGTGTTTATTATTTCATTCCTCTGCAATCAATGTTTAAATGTATCAAAGTTATCTTTGTAACTATTTCAGGTTTCTGTGGATAATGGGAGTTAGCCTGACCTTTTCCATTCGGTCTCAACTTAGACGGGCAACAAAGAGATACATTATTGTGCTGAAAATTTTAAAGAGATGTTTGATTCTCTTTGCCCTTGGAATTGTC
>NC_061107.1:8390427-8423360 GCF_015104395.2 Macrobrachium nipponense
TACAAAATGTTTTTAAACAAATGAGCACACATCAAAAGAATAATGAGTAACAACACAGATAAAGCCTGAAAAAGTTTTTTGCCAATGCTAATACTCTCTCCAAGAAAGGCAAATAAGGCAAGTAGTGCCAGATTCGACTTGAAGTTAACAAAGATGACTTCTACATAAAGAGTAATATAATACTACATTATCTTCATTTCTAGGGAAAAGGCCTATGATTACTTACAGGAACACATATCAAGCTTACCTATAATTACCACTGGTACCTTCATCTGTGTGCAACATTTATTCCAAAATAAACATGACAATTTGTCCAAAATTGCATTTTTCCTAACTATACAAACCTGAGGTCCTTTTACAATAGGAAGGTACTAGCGGCAGCTGGATAGGTCGTAAGCTTTCGAACAAGGGGTTCGGTAGTTAACTGCTTGTCCGACAGGCGCGCGCGCGCGACTGGGAGGTAAACAAATCACTTTTGCTTTTGGCCCAAGCAAAAACTGCAGAGTGAGGGGTGGCATGAGGTGGGGCTATGTGTAAAAGGACCTCAGGTTTGTATAGTTAGGAAAAATGCAATTTTGGACAAATTGTCATTTGTTCCGACACGGCATACAAACCTTCGGTCCTTTTACAATAGGAAGACTCACTTCTTGGTGGGAGGAATCTGAGTCTTTTGTGAACAGACTGGTGTTCGCCCAACCTTGGAAGTCTCCCTGGTCGTAAGAGCGAGGGAGGGATCCAAGCCTCTGTCCGATTGATCGGGGTGTGCACCGCAGGATCAATGGTCAGACCTCTGGACCGAGTACTATGAGAGAGGCAAGCGTATCTCTTCGTACCAGCAATGTAAGAACTTGTTCCTGTACAGGAGCAAATATAAAGTCATGGGTTTGACTCTTGTAGGCATCCACTTCCCCCCCCTTGTAGGAGGAAGTGGTGGATATTCTGCTCCTATCCCTAGTGAAAGGGATAGGATGGGGCTCTGTCATATAGCTCACCTGCATCTCGTCCTCATCCAGCGTAGTGACGACCGTGGCCCTCTGCCCACAGGTAGAGGAGGAAAAGATGGGAAGAGGGAGCCAGTCACTCACTCACTCACACATCCATCCACACAGTCACACCAGGACTCGATGCTGTTTCAGCCTGCGAGGGTCTGGGTTAGCTACACAACTTGTTGAGCAGCCACCACGGGTCCCAAGGAAAAGGTATCCAAGGACCTGTGGGCAATATCCCGAAGGTAGAAGGACGTAAAGGTAGTCTGGTTAGACCAGACCCCTGCCTTCAGGACCTGCGCCACGGAGAAGTTCTTACGAAACGCCAACGAGGGGCCAATACTTCTGACTTCGTGAGCTCTCGGACGGGACGTACGGATGTCGTCACTACCATCAGCCTCATACGCCCTCCTGATGACCTCACGCAGCCAGAATGAAAGAGTGTTCTTGGATACTTCTTTCTTGGTTACCCCGGTGCTAACGAAGAGGCGTCGACACTCAGGCCTGAGGTGTCGAGTTTTCTTCAGATAGCGCCGTAGCGCCCTCACAGGACAAAGCAGCATCTCATCCGCATCATTATCGGTGAAGTCCATTAGGGAGGGAATCGTGAAGGACTCGAACCTGTCGTCAGGGACCGACGGTTTCTGAGTCTTCGCAACGAAGTTCGGGACGAAATCGAGCGTCACAGATCCCCATCCCTGGAGTGTCATACATCATAGGAAAGACCATGAAGTTCCCCTACTCTCTTCGCCGATGCCAGGGCCAGCAAGAAGAGGGTCTTGAGGGTCAGATCCCTGTCTGACGACTCTCGGAGTGGCTCGAACGGCGTTCGAGTCAAACTCCTAAGGACGAGAGTCACATCCCACGCAGGGGGCCTGAGTTCCCTGGGTGGGCAAGACCTTTCGAAGCTCCTCATAAGCAAGGAGATCTCGAACGAGTTCGAGATGTCCAATCCCCTCAGTTTCAGGACGAGAGCCAGGGCGGCTCTGTATCCTTTGACTGTGGGGACTGAGAGGAGCTTCTCTCGGCGAAGAAAAACGAGGAAATCCGCTACCTGCTGAAGAGTAGCTCTGAGAGGAGATAGACCCCGTCTACGACACCAAACCACAGAAGACGGCCCACTTCCCCTGGTACACAGCTGCAGAGGACTGACGGACGTTTCCAGCCATCTCTGTTGCTGCGCTACGAGAAAAGCCTCTCGTTCGCAAGAGATGGTGGATAACAGCCAGCCGTGAAGACGTAGGGACTGGACTGCTCGGTGGTACCGCTCGACGTGTGGCTGGGCGAGAAGGTTGTGCCAAGGGGGAATCTCTCTCGGTTCTCCTGCGAGAAGAGCCAGCAGGTCCGGATACCAAATGGCCTGTGGCCATTTGGGAGCCACCAGGATCATCCTGAGATTCGGGGTGACCAGTGCTCGACTGATCACCTTGCGAATCAGGCTGAACGGGGTGGAAAGGCATAGACGAAGAGGTTGTCCCACGGGTGTTGAAGAGCGTCCTCTGCAGCTGCCCATGGGTCCGGCATGGCCGAGAAGAACACCTGGAGCTTCCTGTTGTGCCGGGTGGCGAACAGATCCACGACTGGTCGCCCCCACAGGTCGAAGAGCCTTTCCGCCACGTCCTGGTGTAGAGACCACTCGGTCCCTATCACCTGATCCCGACGGCTGAGCGTGTCTGCTACTACATTCCTCTTCCCTGGAATGTAGCGTGCCGACAGCTCTATTGAGTGTGCCTCGGCCCACTCGTGCACCTGCCGAGTCAACTGGTACAACGGGAGAGACACTAGGCCCCCCTGTTTGTTGACGTAGGCCACTACCGTGGTGTTGTCGCACATCAACACCACTGAGTGTCCCATCAAGCGGTCCCGGAACTCTTGGAGAGCGAGGAACGCTGCCTTGAGTTCCAGTACATTGATGTGAAGGTGCTTGTCGTTCTCGTCCCACACTCCTGAAGTCAGCAACTCCTCCAGGTGTGCGCCCCATCCCTCGGTCGATGCGTCTGAGAACAGCTGCATGTCCGGGGGGGGAGTGCGCAGAGGCACTCCTCTTAAGAGGTTCCTGTCGTCCAGCCACCAGGCTAGGTCCTGCCTCACCTCCGGTGTCAGTGACACTGGAAAGCTTGGGGGATCCGTCGCCTGTGACCAACTCTCCTTTAGTCTCCACTGAAGAGACCGCAGGTGAAGACGCCCGTGAGGGACTAACTTCTCGAGTGACGACAGGTGTCCGATCACGACTTGCCATCGCTGAGCTACCTGTTCCTGCCGAGACAGGAACTGGTTGGCTGCCTCCCTGAATCTGCTGATCCGCGAGTCTGCGGGGAAGACTCGCCCTGCTACCGTGTCGATCAGCATACCCAGGTACTTCATCCTCTGCTTGGGCTCGAGATCGGACTTTTCGAAGTTCACAACGATCCCCAGATCGCGACAGAACTCGAGCAGTCGATCCCTGTCCTGTAGCAACTGCGAGCGGGAGCTCGCCAGGACTAACCATCGTCGAGATACCTCATCAGACGTATCCCGTGCGAATGGGCCCAAGCAGACACCAGAGTGAACACTCGCGTGAACACCTGTGGGGCGGTTGAGAGACCGAAGCAAAGTGCCCTGAACTGGTACACCGTCCCGTCGAGGATGAAGCGGAGGTACTTTCTGGAGGACTGATGAATGGGTATTTGGAAATACGCATCCTTCAAGTCCACTGAAAGCATGAAATCGTTCTCCCTGAACCGGGTCTGGCGAACAAACCGGTTCAGAGGAGAGAGATCTATCACCGGGCGCCAGCCTCCCGCAGACTTTTCCACCAGGAAGAGTCGACTGTAAAAGCCTGGTGACTGATCCGTGACGATTTCTACAGCTCTCTTGCTCAGCATGGTCTTGATCTCCTGTCTCAATGCTACGTCCTTCGATGACCCTGGAACGTACGACTGCTGTTGGACCGGGTTGGAGGTGAGGGGTGGCCGAGATTCGAAGGGTAATAGATATCCCTCCCGAAGGACATCTACAATCCAGGTCTCGGCGCCGTAGCGCTGCCAAGTTGCCCAATGGCTGGCCAGGCACCCCCCCACTTCCGGCAGCAGGTGAGGGGGAACGCCGTCCCTAGCGTTTCCCCCCTTTCTTCGACTTCTTCCCAGAGCCTCCACGGGAGGAGGAGGGCTGGGAGGAGGGCTGGTTACGGCTCCCCTTGGTAGAAGTCGAAGAAGACAGAGTCTTTCCCCGGGGCTTCGACGCAGCTACCGTCTTAGCCACCGAGGAAGCGCTAGCCGAGCTCTTAGACTTGGCCGCAGTCCGAGGCTGCCCAGAAGCCTTCGAGACTGCCTGGTGAACCAGACGGTCACTGTCGTCAGTGCGCTGTCTGTCCACCGCATCGTCCACCATCTCTCCTGGGAAGAGAGATGTGGAACTCCGTAAAGGTCCGTTGCGAAGACCCAACGCCGCTTCACGCCCGGCCGCCCTGGAAACCCGAGTAAGGACAGCGTCCCCTTCGTCGGAGAACCAGGGGTTGGCCCACAGGTTCACCGTCTGGTGGGCAAGGAAGGAGATGGCTCTTCCTCCAGACTGGCAAAGTCTCCTAAAGGCCGAGTCATCTTCGGGAGAAATTCCCCCGGAGTTGGCTGCGACCTTAGATACTGTGAGGGACCACAGATCTAGCCAGGAGACAGCCTGGAAAGCTGCCATGGCAGTAGATTCCAGGCCGAGTGCCTCTTGCTGCGAGAACCATAGGTTCTCGGACAGGAGCTGCTGCAGAGACACACCCGGAGTCAGCCTGGCTAACTCCGGGTTCACCTGTTTGGGCGGCATCGGATCCTCGGATGGCACGTAAAAACGCCGCTGTCGCAGCAGAGGAGGTGGAAGCAGCTTGCTCGACCTGCCAGACTTGAGAGAACCGTCTTGTCCGGAGACAAGCGATTCTACCTGGTCCAGCACTGAGTGCAAGCTCGGAACGCGGCAAACCCACCGTCTGTCTGGGTTCCCTCTTCGGGCCCCAGACGACTCGAGCCGGGACGTGGGCTCGGATGGTGGGAGCGGCGATCCTTCCCCGAGGTCGTTGTGCTGACGAATCAGCGCAATAACCTCGGCAAAGTTCCTCTGGATCTCAGGAGTGACTGCGTCCTGCGGAGTCGGACCATCCAGTCCCTCAAACAGGAGCATCTCCCGAGACCCTCCTCCCTCGAGGGAGGAACAGCGACAGACCCCTCTCGGTCTCCTCCAACCACCTGTGCGTACGACCTGGCTGGTCCGAGAACCGTGCCTGGTACGTATGACGACGTGGTGGGATCCTGAGGGGCGCACCCCTCACGATCACTCCTCAATACCTCGCCCCTCCCGGTGTAACCCGAGGAGGTTGAAGGTATGGGAGAGGCAGACCTGACGCTCCCTCCTCGCTCGCTGGCAGAACCAGTGGGCTTGGAAGACTGCAGGCGATCGTCAACCCGCGGTGGCGATCGAGCTGCAGGCCTAGTCGAGCCGTCTCGCTGTGGAGAACGGCTGGACCGAGAACAGCGGCCCCAGTCTCGTGTGTCAGAGGAGCTGGTGCTGGTCGCCGTACCCGATCGCTCTCTGTGAGAGTGACGGTCAGGCGACCGGCGAGAGCTCCACTGTCACGGTGAGACCGGTGCGTATCCTCACGGCGCGTCACGTCGCTGGTACCAGCCGTGGCTGGTGCCGGCGAACGGGGGGACCTCTTCCCAGCCTCAGCCCGTGGCCGGTCATGGACCGTCACGTCCGCCCGGGTGGCCAGCTGCTCGCCGCGAGAGCGAGAGCTGGTCTGGTGAGAGTCGTGTGAGCGGCTGTCACCAGTCTTCCGCTCCGTGCCGTGAACCTGACGCTGAGCTGGCTCAGAGGTCTGGTTCCTAGCTGCACGGTCGCTGTTAGGCGACCGTACACTCGGTAACTCTCGCGAACGAGAGGCCGAGACGGATCCTGCTGCCGTGGCCGAACCACTAACAGCAGGTGAGGAAGTGCCGGTGTTAGCCGGCACTCCTCTGGTCCCCGTAGACTTCTTCCTTGCGGAAGAAGAGACGGGTCCTGCCTCTCCCGAAGGAGCAGGGTGACCAGCGAAGAACCAAAAAAACCCCCGTCTCACCAGAGCGAGACGGGCCCTTAGAAGTTCCCGAAGGAGACTTCTTAGGGGGGGGGGAGGCAACCTTCTTCTTCTTAGGCGGGGGAGCCTTAGAAGAAGAACGGGGAAAGAGGCGGCAGACGACGACGACGACGAAGAAGACAATGAAGACGACGACGACACCTTCCTCCTCTTCTTCTTCTTCTTCGTCAACTCCTCAGGACCGATGTCAGATCTGTCATCCAGAGCGGAGCCGGGGCTGCTGTTGCCGAAGCAACAGGGCCCGGACGCACCTGTCCGAACAGATCAGCATCGGGAGCAGCGGAGCCAGGAACGGGAACAACGTCAGCAGGTGCAGGCATCACAGGAACAGCAGTAGAGACGGCAGGAGCAGGTACAGGAACGGCAGCAGTGGTCATCAACGTCACGTCCGTGAACAGCGGCTGGGCAGGTACGGCAGGTACGGCAGGCTGTGCAGGCGGTCCAGTTGGACGGACCAGCGGCACAGACATCCTTGGTACTGGTGGGAGGTCCAGGGGCGAGCTCTTCGGGCACACGAAGTCCGGTCGCGGCAGCACTGCAAACCCAGGTGGCGGCATCACACTCCCCCGTGGTACGGCGACTGGCCCCTGCACCGATGTAGTTGGTGTTACAGAGACCGCGTGCGGGGTGTACACCAGGTGAGGAGGTGAAGCGTAGCCAGGTGTTGTAAGGGTCGTGGTGGTGGTCGTAACCGTCGCATGCGTGACCGCCACGGAGCCAGCGAGATGGTAGAGCAGCCCCTGGACACTCGGCACGCCCTGCAGCCCCAACGATGCCCACACCTGTCCAAGGTCGTCCTTCGCGGCAACCGCACCTGAGGAAGCAAAAGTCGGGTGATTAGCAGGATCCTCTACCCGCTCGCGCGAAGACGAACGGATAGAGGACCCAGAGTACAACTCGACGTCAGGGTATCTAGCGCCCTCCTCCACACTCGACAAGTCGGGTGAGGAGAAAGGACCTAGAAACCCCCCCCGAAGGGAAGGCGCCAAACGTGGGAGCTGAGCGGGCGGCAGGAAAGAAGACGAAGTGTCCGTAACCAAAGGAGTCGCGGGAGAGCTTTCCGACGACTCCTTTGCAGGCCTTCGCTTCTTCCTGCCCTCATACAAAGTCCACTGCGCCTCTGACCAATTATTACACACTTCACAGGGCTCGGCTCGGGTGCATTCGCGCCCCCGACACCGAGCGCACAAAATATGTGGGTCAATTTCCGGGAATGAGCGGAACTTTACGCATTTGCGCCCTTCGGTACCCGGGCATAGTCTCCGTGGGGTAGCGAGGCGAGGAGATTCCATGATTGACCAAAATATCACAATTAAATGAATAAAGAGAAATGATTGTACTTACAATGATTCTTTCATACACAAACACAACCATATACTCAAGGAAAGCAACGACGAGAAGCGGGCAGAGAGCGTCGAACACACACGTCTACTCGCTGTGAGGCCGAAAGCAAAAGTGATTTGTTACCTCCCAGTCGCGCAGAGCGCGCCTGTCGGACAAGCAGTTAACTACCGAACCCCTTGTTCGAAAGCTTACGACCTATCCAGCTGCCGCTAGTACCTTCCTATTGTAAAAGGACCGAAGGTTTGTATGCCGTGTCGGAACAAATTTACATTTCAACAGAACTATCATCCATTACCACACTATTTAAACTTCACTGAAGCAAATGCTCATGTTTTTGAAGATGAAGGGGTATTTTGTCACATGTTTACTTACAGATACAGTTCCCCAAATAAGCCATCTAATCAAGCGAGAATTGTGGCTTCTATAGGTAATAATGATGCGTCCAGATGCTATACCAAACTGAACCTGTAATTTGAAGGTAAGAGTAAGTTTGCTGAAAAAATAATATTTTACAATTCAAATATGATTTTCGCCCGTTTGTTCCACTGACAAGAAATATGTACTATTATTTTGTTTATCTTTCAGCTCACACTATATAACATTAAAAATATAAATTCTGTTATGATGAAGCATCTAAAATTTATTGCAAAAATAACTGTCAAAGTAATGTTCTTCAATTCCATGAATAAAAACACTACTTATATCAGGTATTCATTAAAAACTAAAACAACCAACACAAATTTTCATGAAAGAAAGACTACTAACTTCACAAATTCAGCACAAAAATAAACTTCTTAAAAAATTATGTAAAGTTTTCATAATACTATCAATATGCTGCTCTGACTGTGGTTTTGGCTAAATATCACAGAAAAGGCTCATAGTTAATAATGAGGTCATTTTGTGCCAGCTATTAGGAGAAGCACACAGTAGTACCAAGCCTTTTGTCTAACTATACAAAAACATTTATTCGACAGTTTATAGCCCTTTGCTATACGTGGTAGCGGAATAAAATGAAAACATATATAGAATATTCCACTGAAAAAATTCTTACCATAAGGATGGATGTCAGTGCCCCTAAAAACCCTTCTGGATCGTAAGGGACATGGGAGTCATACACTTTAGCACACGTTGGATGTTTATAAACATGATCGTCACCAAGAAATAGTCGATCAATATACCCCGCAGCACCACCTGTGCAATTGCTGAAGGCACCACCCTCATGTAAACCACCTGGGCCAATATATCCTCTGCAAGAAAATATATACTGTAATGTGACTTATCTTCATATATTTCACACAATGGATTTAAGATCATTTCAAGGAAAGGTTGCAAAGGCCTTTAGGTATTCATATCATGGGACACCTTTGATCTCATTACTAAACCTTCCTGATACCAATTTTCCCTAAAAAGAACAATTACATAGCTGTAATGCCCTTAAAGACAGCTGAAAATAGTGGTTTTCTTTCCAGCAAAAATAACTACAGTTTAAACCAATGCCAAAATGTACCCTATTCAGAAATCTTCCACAAGTACCTACTTCAACAGGGATTTGCATTTGTGCACTTAGTATCTGCAATGCAAGAGCTATTTTCTAGTGCGTACTTGCTTCGTAAAGCACCAAAATTCCCTTTCTCTAGAGATGTGACATTATCATCTATACAGTACCAGAAGTCTCATTTCTTTCACTGTTACACCTGAATTAGTCTTTCTAGCTAAATGGATAATGTAATGGCTTGTAAGTTTTAAAAACACCTTAATATTTCTCTTTAAAATCTCTTCCATTTTCTAAATCAGAACCAATGTCCCTGATATACAGAGCAGCATAGGTTTTACGGACCTTGCATGAATTTTTGCTCTGTTTACTAATACCTTACTCTTACCACTATGTATAAACAAGGAATGTTCGAGCCACTTGTACGGTATCAGTGTATGTATGATGTTTATAGCTGCTCACGAAGAAAAATTTTACATGTTAAACCCCCAGAGGGTAATCAGTCTACTGTCCACTCATGGTATCAGAAGTGCTCCACCTCTCATGAGTTATGCCCTTCAACCACAGCATGGTACTTTTCTTCCTTCTCTTTCTCATTCTAGGCATCGAATATCTTATTCCATTTCCATTTTGCAGTCCTGAGCATCTCTTTGCATGGCCTGTCACATTCAGTGCATAGTACTGAGTTCATCCCAATACGTACTTTACCCACAGGAGACACATCCACTTTCCTGTTTACTCTTTCTTTGCTTCCCTTGCAGTCACCAACAGCTTTGTTTTTATGATACTGTAATTGAAGTCTGTCTTCTCCATTTCACTTTACCATCTTTTAAAAAATTTTATGACCTCTTTCACTGAATAGGTATTATATAAAAAAAACTACATCATAGCCACTGCAACTATAAAAAATCATACTAATACAGTCAGATAACTCAGGCAGAGAAATAACATTTTCAAAGGAAATATTTAAAATTTACTTACGTGGGGCATCCTGGAACAGGTAGGTTAAATGTTATGGCTGTATGAATGGCAACTATAACTAAAGTGATGCTCCACTGAAACCATGAACGGACAAGATCTCGTATTTTCCAATACCAAACATACTGAAAATAAAAATCAAATATTAGTCATAAAAGTTGCATATAACAAAAAGAAAAAACCAAATATAAATCTAATAAGTACTTTCTTGAATTTTATAATACAGTGTTCCCCCTGTATTCGTGGGGGATGCATAATAGACACCCCCTGCAAACAGATAGAATCTGCGAATAGTTGAAACCCTTATAAAAATGCTTAAAACTGACAATTTTGTTAGTTAAAACTCAAGAAAACCTACTAAACATTTTTATATGTAACTGGTTTTTTCATGTTTTATCAGAAAAAGTACTTTATATGATGAAATTGATAAAAAAAAAATGATATTGTTAAGATACAATAAAGTTTTGTACATACTTACCTGGCAGATATATACTTAGCTATAGACTCCGTCGTCCCCGACAGAAATTCGAATTTCGCGGCACACGCTGCAGGTAGGTCAGGTGATCTACCGCCCCTGCCGCTGGGTGGCAGGAATAGGAACGATTACCGTTCTAGAACCAGATTTTCTCCTCCACCTGTCTCCTGAGGGGAGGCTGGGTGGGCCATCAATCGTATATATCTGCCAGGTAAGTACGTATGTACAAAACTTTATTGTATCTTAACAATATCATTTTTTGTACATGGAACTTACCCAGCAGATATATACTTAGCTGATTGACACCCTTGGTGGTGGGAAAGAGACAACTATTTACTGAATAGACAGGTAAACAACAAACGTTGTAGGTAATAAATAAATAAAACCTTGGTTCCTACTTGTTCAGGCGGAAGATTCCATGGCTAATGCCAAGGAATCTGCTTCGCCTCAAGAGCCTCAGCGAGGATGTGACCTATGGCTAAGAGTTCTTGTGGGTCTGTCGATGGGGTTTTATCCATTTACTCGACAGAGCCTCTTACATGACAATATGCCTATGCCTAGTGGCATAATTAAGGAGCACAACACCGATCCCGATCACCTGATCTTAACACGAGGGTTAGTGCTTAAGTTGAAAAGAGTTATCCCCCAAACTCCTTTCAAACAACCCAAAGAAAAAACACGACGTTAAATAAAATTTAACTCGCTAGTTAAGGATCAGTATCTGCTCCCTATCCCAGCAATGTATCCGCAAACACGTATCAACCAAGAGAGAAGGATCTCGAAGGTTATCTTGACATCCTTTGGATAATGGGAAGAATCAAACACAGAGTGCACTCTCCCGTATGTGACACCATATGTGACAGCTAATATGTCCTTATGACATATTGTAAAGGAAAGAACAAGAATTCGGAAAAGCTCGCACTTCATGCGCTTTTAAATTCTCAGCTGTTTGAAGGAATCATCAATGCACTTATCAAGTGCTTAGGAGATCACATTGTCTCAAAGAAGGTCAGGGCGTTCTTTGATATAGATCTCTTCTGGGTGAAGCCTGGAGCCTGGCTAGCGCTTTGTGCCTGGCAGGCGCCTAGTGCCTCGTGCCTGGCTGGAGCCTTGCGCCTGGCTGGAGCCTCGCGCCTGGCTGGAGCCTCGCGCCTGGATGGCGCCTCGCGCCTGGCTGGCACCTGATTGGCTCCTCCTTCCTGGCTAGCGCCTCGCGCCTGGCTGGAGCCTTGCGTCTGGCTGGCGCCTTGCGCCTGGAGCCTGGCAGAAGACTTCATGATTACTGTCTATGAGTCTGCATGCCTCAAGAGTTTCAGCGAGGTAGGGACCTATGACTGACAAAACCCTTCCCTGGATCATGTCAATGGGGCTAGCCCGCTTACACGACAGAGCCTTCTCGGATCGTGCCAATGGGGGCTGACCCACTTACATGGCAGAGCCTTACCTGTATCATATCAATGGGGACTAGCCCTCTTACATGACAGAGCTTTAGGTTTCTCTTTACTGGAAGGAGCCTTGCGCCTGGATGGATCCTCAATCCTGACTGGAGCCTAGCCTTGAAGGAGCCTGGCACCTGGATGGCGCCTGGCTGGCTTATAGAGCCTGGCTGGCTCCTAGAGCCTGGCTGGCGCCTCGGCCCCTGGTTTGGCCCCTCCACACTTGCTGGAGCTTCGCAGCTTGGGAAGTGTCTCTAGGCTGTCTGGCGATGTCCACATCGGAAACTCTTATATCTGTCCGATTTGTTCGCCTCTGGCGCATTTGCGCCAGGTTGGAGGCCCGCTCCTTATCAGTATCCGACCATGACAGAGTTCCTTGGAACTGTCCGCCTCTGGCGTTTTTCGCCTGTATTGGCATTTGGCGCCTGGCTGGCGCTACATTCCGAGAGTCCTGAACAACCACATAGTTTATCAGGAGACTGGAGAAGGGTGGAAGAAATTCTTCCCCTTTGAGCTTTTGGCCCCTGGCAAGGGGAGGTGATTGTAGTCAGCTACACCCAGTAGACGACAGGATATCTAACAATACGAGAGAGAAGAGTCTTCCTCCGAGGAGGATCCTTCGTGAACACTTACTTTGCTAACGAGGTCTCTTCTTACATGTTGATGAGGTTCCTCGTTGCAGAATCTTCCCTATCCTTGCCCGAAGGAAGGGAAGGAGTCTGGAAGTCGAAGGAGACTCCTAGCTGAAATTGGGCGGAACCCTGATTTCTAGCTCTTATTGTATCCTTCTGAATACCTTCTGGGAAGCATTTCGAGCCCTCATCGCACCCTGAAGACTCTGTATGCAAACGTTTAAACCATCTCTTCTTCTGTAGATGAAAATGTAAGTACCCTGCCTGGGCAACGAAACTTCCATCTGAAAGCGTTGCGTCAGGAATAGAGGGTTTTAGTTCTTTTGCCAGACATACTATGCTGGCAAGAACCCATTGCCGAGTCTCCATTGAATCTGATGCGAGATTCCAATGCACAAAAAAAAATCACTTGTCTTCTTGGTCGTTTAGGGCTAAGAGAAACAAAGAATTCCTTCATAAACTTTCTCAAAGAAGTTTGATGAGGAGCAGTTCCATTTTGTCGGAACACTGAATCTGTGGCCACAAAAAGATCCCATTCGAAGTACATGATATCCTACTCTTGTCGTATTGCGGTATCGTATAAGATCCCGAAGATCTTAATCCTCTGTTATCTCTAATTCCCCTTGTAGAGACAGAGTATAGCCTTTTACTGCGTTCTTTGATAGCAGATATATACAAAGGTGATTCTTCCCTCTGAAAGTGAAGAAAAAACCTCGCTATGTGGTTCACAGAGGACAGTTTCCTCATTCCATCTAGCACGATCTGCAGCAATTCTATGTCTTAGCCATAACTATTGTCATTTACCTTGAAAAAACCTCTCATTCATGTCCACTTCTGGTCAGTCTGCACGTGGACAGACTCAGAGTGGAGAGGTTTTTCAAGTCTATTTATAATAGATTCTGATAGAATATCCAGATACTCTTGGAAAAGCCTTTACGAAACATGCTGTGAGAAGAACGTGACCTCTGTGAATCCAAACCTCTCTAAGGCCAAAATGAGGCATTCATCCTCTCTTCCTTTGACGCCCATTTATCTTAATATCTGTTAAGAATTTATAACTAGGGGAAAAAAAGACTAAAATTTATTCCCCTTCTTTAAATTAAAGATGTCGTATATTGCTACCTCTCTTGGTTCGAGGAAAAGGAAGCAGTCTAAAGGAAGCCTGTTCGTCTTCTACCTTGCGAAGAGATCTATGAAGAAGACTTTCCACAGGTTCTCACAACTCTTTTCAAAAAATGTTAGACAGACGTTAACAGTTATTATCTTCGATCGAGAAGGTTCTCACGGACATGCAAAATCTTGCATCGAACCTCTTAAGGATCGTTACGTTCCGTGTCTGTTCCCAAATAGGTTCTCTTTTGTTAACGCGAACAGGGGTGAAAAAAAGAGATTCTCGATGCTCTTTGCGATATGAGAGAATCGTGGAATTGGCCTAAGTGATTAAAATAAATCATTTCATCATTCCTTGTAAGCGACCCCTTTCCGATTAAATGGGTAACGAAATCAGGAACGAATCTTGCCATTACCGAGCCTGCTGTCCGAGAGGCTACTGACTCTAGTTAGTAACTCGCTAAAACGAGAAAATATCTTGGATGGTGCTTCTGGCGCATTGCGCCAGGCTGGCGCTTCTGACGCTTTGCGCCAGGCTGGCGCTTCTGACGCTTTGCGCCAGGCTGGCGCTTCCTTCTAGTTCTTTTTAGGTTATGTGCCAGAACATCTATGCCTTTATGGTACCCGACATCCTTCACATGTTAATTCCGCTCTTAGTAGGAAAAAACTTTTATATACGTAGTATAGTCCATTCAGGGAAACAACTTCTGCCACTAAGAGAATGTTTCCCATCCGACTCACCCATCTTCTCTTGAGCAATATCCGATTCTAAAAAGGCTGTGTGTGTTTCTCAAAAGGAAGAGAGAATTATATTATATCGCGCTCTGCCGTATAAGAATCCTTTATAATACTGTCACATTGTGGTAAACAGCATTAATCTAGGAAACCTTTGTAAGGATACTAGGAATTCTGTAGTTAACCTCGGTATGTGCATAAGACTTGACCATACCGTAGTCTTAAAGTGAATTCTCTACTACATTCATCTTCTCACTGAGCATGTCCTCTAATAAGTCATGCTTTCGTAAGCATGAGAGCATTATATTATATAGAGTTCCACTGCGTTAGAATCCTTTAATGTTACCTACGGTAAACAGCTTTGAAATGTTGTAATATCTTTCTTATTGAAAGCTTCTTAGCAAAATGCAGACAATATTTTATTTAAGTTTGCTTAACTATCCCCTCAATCCGAGGCTAAAACCACGATTGTAGGGGAGAGACACGGTTAGTCATTCCATCCCGCAGGAGAGAGACTTGTAACCGACCACGCATGACCGACACCCACATGGTACTGGGTTGTTCTAAGCGATAGCCGATAGCAGTCTCCGTTAGCCGTCTGGCCTTACTCTTCCAGAGTTGCCAGCTACTCCATTCAAAAAAGGAATCTTATAAAATTATTATCGAACTTCAGGAAGTTCTTAAAATGCATATTTAAGCGAAACAAGACTTCGATAAATCTAGAAGCTAAGAAGGTGTTGTCTTAACAATCCCTTTAAGCGTAGTCCTTCCTAGGAAATTCCTGGAAGGATACTGGTAATCGAGTTGTTCAGCAAAGAAGTAACTACGGTATGTGCTTATGATTTGCCGTATCGTATTCTCATACAGCAGATACTCTACTACCTTCTTTCCCTGCCGAGGCAGATAGAGAAAGGAAAAATTTTTACTATCTTCGTTCTTTTCGTTAATAGAACGATAGAAAGAGTATATATATCTCCTTAAGGAAGGAAGTTAATCCAGGAACTCTTAAAATCTTCGTGATTTCCTCATAAATCGCGGAAGAGACAGAATTCCTGTTCATCTGTAGGGTTTACGGAAGGAAGTAGATATTTCCTATCCGCCATCATACCCAAACGTCGATGAGATTCTTATAAGAAAACTTCCTAAAGCTCTTGCCTCTTCATAACGAGGGAAGAGCATGAATGAAGGAGAGTGTCCACATTGAGAGGAACTGCCAAAAAACACAAGAGTCTTTCTGAATAATGAAAAAATGGCTTCTCTTAGTATCAGAATCCTTCTGGCAAAAGCGACGGCCGCCTGTGCGACCTCTTGCACCTTTGCCAGGGGAAAGTTGCTCAAGTTAAAAACTCAAAGAGGAGCTTCGCGACTGACCTCTCTCTCATAAGAAGATTTAGAATATTCTGGCGCCTGGCTTATTCTTCGAAATTTCGAAGCCAAATTCATAAAAAAGTTAATAAAAGCGTGTGCCAAACCAAAGACCAAGTACTTCCCTGCAAAAGACAGCCCAGAAGGTCGATGGCGATGAAAAAACGAAAATCAAGTCAGGAGGTAGCAACAACGTATGTTGACACTACCGCGACAGAGAAAATCTGGTTCTAGAACGGTAATCGTTCCTATTCCTGCCACCCAGCGGCAGGGGCGGTAGATCACCTGACCTACCTGCAGCGTGTGCCGCGAAATTCGAATTTCTGTAGGGGAACGACGGACGTCTATAGCTAAGTATATATCTGCTGGGTAAGTTCCATGTACAAAAACAGGAATTTGTGGATATTTCTCAACAAAAGTACAGCAAATACATGAATTTCCCACAAATAATGGGGAGATGTGGTCCCTAGAGAAATCCGTGAATATGTGAGTCCACTTTTTGTTGAAGTTTCAACAGTTCCAGTCTCTTATCAAATACAGATTTGGAAATAAATAAAACTCAAACCATAATACATATTTAACAAATGCTAAATTGTGAGGACATTGGGGTATAATATTCTGATAATTTTCTGTCCTAGTTAGAGACTGTTTTGTACAGGTGGTGCTATCTGCAAACTTCGTTATGAGGGAAACAGTATGCCAAAGGTTGTCAAATTATCTACCATTACTGTACTAATGATCTCTCATATGATGTCACTCCACTGTTCACTTTAATGCATACAGTACATTATGTCTAACAGTGAGAGCTCTTCTGTATTAAAAATGCACGTATATGACTCTCTAGTCTATTCCTTCGCAGGTCCTGAGGCTAAGTGTGATCTCTATCAAGGAATGGCCGATCTGTGTACAGGATACATGAATTTTACAGAAATTACTGACGAAAAACTTATATACAACATATTTTGGAAAGAGGGAAATAAAGTGTAGTACAGGTCCTCATGGAAATTACTACTTACATAAGATCAGATTAGTGTGATCGTAATATACTCCTATCCAGCCTTTGAAAAAAAAAACTGCAAAAGTAATTATACCATACACCAACTGCTCCAAAATTTTGCAAATGATTAATATTCATATACATGCATGATTTTCATAGCTCAAGCAAAGATAAAAGTCTGAATTTAGTTTAACTAGAAGACATATGCAGTGGTAGCTGCAAGGATACACACTGAAACTGTGGCATAATACTAGTTTCTAACTCACAATACCATCTACAGTATTGAGTTCTAGTTTATGTAAACGTTTCCCAAAGGAAAATTCACTGGGGACTTTCCTACTTACTTTGGATGGTACCACAACCACTCTTGAAACATAAGCATTATCGTCTCTTCATAAAAGAAAATGAGGTGATTTATTTGTAAAAATGTACAATTGTGCGATATCAATAACTTACCTCGGGTGACTGTTGTGGTGACATACAATAGACTTCAATAACTGCACTGATCAAATAACAAAATGCAAAACGCTGAAGGACCCCAAGAATTCGAAATGTCGGTAGGTAGTTGCTGCTTTTACTGCTCAGAAATAAACAGTGAGAACAATTAAATACTGTGACACAAATAAGTAAAATGATGAAATAAACTTATCTACATTAATACTATACATATGAATACTGAGCTACATAAAAAGGGTATTACAGAATTAATACAATGTTTAAGGCATTTCTCCATAGCTTCAAAGGGTGGAGTTGCATTCCTCACATAGCAAATGGTAACACAACAACACTTTTCCAAGAATCTATGAATTTTCAGCCAAACTACATGTGCTCAGTATCAAATTATGGTATACAACAATTTATAAACAATCCTAAACTAAAACCTATAATATTAATGAGAATATAAGTAAAGTTCAAAAAAATTTCTGATAACACAAAATAAATAAAAATAATGAATCTTAAAAGATTAAAATTTCCTATACATTATGCCATAAAATCAGCACCCAATGATTGAAAAATGACAATTTGTCGAAAATTGCATTTTTCCTAACTATACAAACCTGAGGTCCTTTAACAATAGGAAGGTAACTAGCGGCAGCTGGGACGGTTGTAAGCTTTGAACAAGGGGAGAACGGTAGTTAACTGCTTGTCCGATCGTGCGCGCGGTGAGAATCACTTTTGCTTTAGGCCCATGCAAAAAGTTGCAGTGAGGGGTGGCATGAGGTGGGACTATATGTAAAGGACCTCAGGTTTGTATAGTTAGGAAAAATGCAATTTTCGACAAATTGTCATTTGTTCCGATACGTAATACAAACCCTCGGTCCTTTAACAATAGGAAGACTCACTTATTGGTGGGAGGAATCTGAGTCTTTTTGGTGAACAGACTGGTGTTCGTCCAACCCTGGAGTGCCTCCCTGGTCGTAAGAGCGGGAAGGGGGGATCCAAACCTCTGTCCGATTGATCGGGGTGTGCACCGCAGGATCAATGGTCAGACCTCTGGGCCAAGTACTAAGAGAGAGGCAAGCGTATCTCTTCGTACCAGCAAGCAAGAACTTGTTCCTGTTTGCAAGAGACAATCATAAAATGATGGGTTTGTCTCAAGTTGGCATCAACTTCCTCCCCCTTGTTGGAGGAAGTGGTGGATATTACTCCTATCCCTGGATGGTGCTCTATTGAGTAGCTCACCTGCATCTCGTCCTTACCCAGCAGGGTGACGACCGTGTCCCTCTACCCAGAGGTAGAGGGGAGAAAAAGATGGGAAGAGGAGCCAGTCACACTCTCATTCACTCATCCATTCTTACGGTCACACCAGGACTCGATGCTGTTCAGCCTGCGAGGGTCTGGGTTAACTACACAACGTGTTGAGCAACCACCACGGTTCCCAAGGAAAAAGATCCAAGGACCTGTGGGCAATATCCCGAAGGTAGAAGGAGGTGCATGCGGTCCGGTTGGACCAGGCCCCTGCCTTCACTACCTGCGCCACGGAGAAGTTCTTGCGGAACGCGAGAGAATGATGAAGAGGCGTCCACACTCATCCTGGGTGTCGAGTTTCTTCAGACAGCTCCGTCGCACCTTCACAGGACAAAGCAGCATAGCCTTCGTATCGGAGGCAGTGAAGTCCATTAGGGAGGGTATTGTGAAGGACTCGAACCAATCGTCAGTTACCGAAGGGTTCTGAGTCTTCGCTACGAAGATCGGTACGAAATCGAGCGTCACAAATCCCCATCCCCTTGTGCTTGACTTCGCAAGAGAAGTCATGCAGTTACCTAAGACGAAAAGAAGGGAATAGTCGTATGACCTATCCCTCTTCGACTTTGGTTATGTTTTACAGTACTCATACTGACAAGCTATTAAGACGAAGTAATGATTGCTCTGGAACAACCGAACTAAGTCCACAGCATAGTTTGTAACTGACTCGGGCGCTCTGACAGCTGCCAACTGACTGGTTCGGAATCGGTAGTGAGGCAAGTTGTCCAAGCATCCGGGTAAGTCACGTGACCTTCGCCCTTTAAAGAGTTATGCTGAGAGACCAAACAAATAATATATTTGTTAGTCACCGATGCCGG
This sequence comes from Macrobrachium nipponense, assembly GCF_015104395.2. Taxonomy (NCBI): domain Eukaryota; kingdom Metazoa; phylum Arthropoda; class Malacostraca; order Decapoda; family Palaemonidae; genus Macrobrachium; species Macrobrachium nipponense. The sequence goes on from NC_061107.1 coordinate 8,409,637, forward strand.
ACGGCGCGGTGATGATTCTCTTAATGCATAAGCTCAAAAGGCGAAAGTCAATTGCCTTCAAAAGACCGAGGTCCCTGATGGCAAGAAAATCTCATAGACGTTGAATCTCAGCTTAAGGAGAAACAACACTATGTGACGTTGAAGACGAAGGTAGGCAATGAATGCAACCTACGTCTTCCAGCTGAATCGAGAGAAGGAATCTCAAGATTCTAAACCTGTGCTTACAAATGACTGAAAACGCTAACCGCGCATTTCATTGCTGTCCGGTGTCCAATGAAAGCGGGGCGTTCTTCAGTAATGAAACACAGGGAGAGCCGCTGAAGAACTGCTTCTCATGGGCTGAACATTTGAAGTAGAGCTGGCAGGTGTGGGAGTAGGCAATGTCTTTCAATACATCTGCTAATCCGGGGTGAACAATGAACAATTGCACACCTCCGAATACAAGATATTTTGAGGACAAACTCAGATTCCGCAAAAATCATTCGCATCATCGCGATACGATGCAGCAAGAGACTATTACAGAATTCTGTTACCGTGCGGTAAACACAAAGATGAGAGTCGAATAGATATCTCTGTTTTAAATTCTCGCAATACTGAAGACGATCACAGCAGTAGATGGTCATTCATGTATGCGAGAATCCCCGTTAATCAGAGACTTGAGTCCGTGATTGTTGGGCAGAGATACGGTTGGTATTCAATCAAAGCAGGTGAGAAAGACATAACCAACCGTGCATCTCGAAGCGGCAGCTGGTACTGAAATGCCTCGGGCAATTCAATACGCAGTAGCTGTCGCTGACTCGTTCCATCCTGAGTTTTTGCCAAGTAAAATCCTTTCCACGAAGGAATGCGTTCGGCTAGAACCACCGAGCATAAAAAGATATGCTCGAGCAATTATATTTATGCGAAACGAATATCGGTAAATATAAAAGCTTAAATGGTGTTGTTGTGACAACACCATAAGTATATAAATTTGAAACTGGAAACTCCTGGGAGGTTGCAGGCAACCCCGAGTTGCAGTTCAATTAGAATACTTCTCGTCTAAGTCAAAATCCATAGAATAACCAGGATATGCGCCTACCCCTCGGACCATTCAACTGCTTAGCAGAATCATGTCGCAAGGTTAATATACGTAGTATATTTGTAGGATTCTGAACAACGATCTCCATCCTAAATTCTTTCCCTTCAAGAAAACAAAATAAGGATTGGAGATCGACCGCCTTCGATCTCTAAGAAAGAGAGAGAAGAAGTCTTCCCCGAAGGAAAGCTTCAATGGTGCACAGAATAACAAAGACGAAAATTCAAGCCAAACTGGATATTCCCGTCCGTTCTCTCTAATCCAGGGCTGGCCGGCACTGTGAGATATCTTCCTTCGGCGACAGTCTTCTTCGAACGCTAAGAACTCCAGGAATTCGAGCATTCGGCGAGATCCCCGATTATCGTGGTAACAATTATCGGGAATACTCGTCTAACTCCCTTGGACAGTGGTCTCGCCATGTGTGCTAGAAATTCTGCAGAATTCTAAGCGCCCAGCGAAACCCCCACCGGATTCGTTAAACGAATATCGGTTGGTTGTCTTCTCGATTCCCGTAGAAATCGAAGATGGTGGAGGGTCCTTCCTTCACGACCGGGGTTACGTCAGGTAGGACCCGAAGGTCCCCCCGGTAGCGCAGTCCCCAATCGTGGGATCCTACAGAGAAGTCTGTAGGATCCTACCCCTTTCCCTCGTAGCCGTAAGGAGAGAGGGAATGGGGAAGGAAAAGGATATTGCTCGCCCTTCCAGCGGCACTAGCATTTGGAGACGAGAGTAGGAGCAGCCATCACCTTGTGGCGATGGCCTTCCTCCCAACCCCCTCCCCCCGAGGAGGGTCACGAACTCGTGCTGTAGGTAAGCATCTGCCACAAATGTGAACTTCGTCTGGGGGTGGGGGCTGATTAGACACCTGACAGGAGAGCCAAAACCGTCCTCTGACTCATTTCCAGGGTCCTCGTCGAGATCGAAACTTCTCAGGAGGACGGAAGGGAGGGGGGGGGGGGAAAGAACAGCTGCAATACCGCCCCGAATAAACGCCGCTGTCGTGGCAGAGGGGAAGTAGCTTGCCCGACCGGCTAGACCTGAGCGAGCCTTCTCCTCCGGAGACGAGAGGCTCTCCTGGTTCAGAACCGAGTCGAGAAGCTCTTATTGCGGCAAGCCCACCGTCAGTCTGGTTCCCTACTCGGGCTCGAGAACGACTTGAGCCGTGGAGCAGCGATCCTCTCCCCAGGTCGTTGTGCTGACGAATTAGTGCAATAACCTGGGCAAAGTTTACTCTGAATCTCGGAATTACAGCGTCTTGAGGAGTAGGAGGCCGTCCAGTCCCTCCAACAAGAGCATCTCCCAAGACCCTCCTCCTTCAGAAGAAGGACCAGCAAACAGATCCCTGACGGTTGCCTCCATAACTTGCGCGTACGTCCTGGCTGGTCCTAAGACCATACCTGGCACGTGCGGCGTCGTGACGGGATCGTGAGCGGCGCATCTCTCACAATCACACCTATATACCCTGCTCTTCCCGGCGTATGCCACCAGGAAAGTTGAAGGTATCGGAGAGACAGACCTGACGCTACCCCCTCCCCCCCCCTGACGGTCGCCTCCAATCACTTGCGCGTTACGTCCTGGCTGGTCCTAAGGACCATACGTGGCACGTGCGGCGTCGTGACGGGATCGTGAGCGGCGCACCTCTCACGATCACTCCTAGCTACCTCGCTCTTCCCGGCGTACCCCGAGGAAGTTTAAGGTAGTGGAGAGACAGACCTGACGCTCCCCCCCGCTCGCTGGCAGGACCAGCGTACGTGGGGGGCTGCAGCAAATCACCAATCCCGCGGTGGGGGGTTCGATCCTGCAGGCCTGGCCGTGCTGCTGCCTGTGGCGAGCGGCTCGACGAGCACGTCGACCCCCCCCCAGGTCCCGTGCGTTCAGACAAGCTGCTGCTGGTCGCCCTATCCGCGCGGTCCCTGTGGGAGCGGTGGTCAGGTGACTTGCAGAGCTCGTTTTCGCGGTGAGACCGGTGAGGGTCCTCAAGGCGCGTCAAACCGCTGGTACCAACCAAGGCTGGTACCGATGGTCGGGGGGACCGACTCCCAGCCTCAGCCCGTGGCTGGTCAGAGACCGTCACGTCTACCAGGGTTACCAGCTGGTCGCTGCAAAAGCGGCCGCTGGCCTGGCGAGAGTCATATGAGGCGGCTATCACCAGCTTCTGCTCCGTGCCGCGCGGTCCTGGCGCCGAGCGAACTCTGGCGCCAAAATTTTGGCTATACTCTCTCCAAGCGGGAGATCGTATACTCGGAATTTCTCGCGAACGAGAGACCGAGCCGGAACTGGCGTAGCGGCAGCGCCGCAACACCAGGCGAGGATAAAGTACCGGTGGTAGTCGGTACGCTCTGGTCCCCGTCTTCTTCTTCCTTGTGGAAGAAAAGGAGACGGACCCTGTTCCCAAAAGAGCAGGAGGACCGGCAGGAAGAACCCCCCGTCCCACGGCGTGGAAACGAGCCCTTAGAAGTTCCCGAAGGAGTCTTCTTAGTGGGGAAACCGGCCCGGGTTACCAGCTGGTCGCTGCGAGAGCGGCCGCTGGCCTGGTGAGAGTCACCTGAGCGGCTCTCACCAGCCTTCTGCTCCGTGCCGCGGTTTTGGCGCCGAGCGAACTCTGGTGCCGAAACTTTGGCTGCACGGTCTCCCGAGGGAGAGTGTACACTCGGGATCTCCCGCGAACGAGAGACCGAGCTGGAACCTGGCGTAGTGGCATCGCCGCTAGCACCAGTCGAGGGAGTACCAGAGCTAACCGATACTCCTCTGGTCCCCGCTTATCTCTTCTTAGGGAAGGGAGCACGGGCCCCGCTCCCGAAGGAGCCAGGAGGACCAGCAGAAGGACCCCCCGTCCCACCGGGGTGGGGGGGACGGGCCCTTAGAAGTTCCCGAAGGAGACTTCTTGGGGGGAGGGGGGATGGCAGCCTTCTTCTTCTTTGGCTTATGGGCCTTAGAAGTTGAAGGGGAAGAGGCAGGCAGCAGACGATGAAGACGAAGATGACACCTTCCTCTTCTTCTTCCTCTTCTTTGTCAGCTCACGCAGGACAGTCGTCAGGCCTCCATCCAGGCCGGAGTCGGGCCTATTGCCGAAGCAACACACGGCCCGACTGCACCTGTCCGGAAGACCTGGGACTGGGGAAGGACACACCATGGGCAGGACCAGCATGGACAGGCGCAGGAAACCAGGAGCGACATAAACAGCAACCAGCTCAGGAGCGGCAGGAACAGCGGCAGCGGTAAACACAGAAGGGACAGCCAAGCCAGTAGCGGGAACCACATCAGTGGCCAGGTACGGCAGGCCCAGCCATCGCCTCGTAGAATCATCGGCAGCCAGCGGGAATCTGGGTACTGGCGGCGGTCGAGGAGCGAGCTGCTGGAACGCGGAAGTCTGGGGGCAGGCAACACCAAGAAAACACAGGCGCGGCGGCATACCCCCCCTCGGTTACGGCGGCAACCGGCCCTAGTAGCGGCAGACGGCGTCACTGACACAGCATGGGGAGTGTAGATCAGCAGGGGGAAGCAGCATAAGCGGCCATGGAGGTTGTAGTGTAGACCGTGCCAAGGTCACCGTCCCAGACCTTGCTAGACGCTGCAGCAGATTGTGGATGCTAGCACGCCATGCAGCCGCAGTGGTCCATACCTGTCCAAGGTCGTCTCCCACGGATGTAGCACCTGCGGTAGCACAGACAGATTAGTAAGAGGGGTTCCCTCACGCACGGGGGGGAGACATGCCCCACCCCGAACGCAAGGAAGACCCCAAATACAAAATACAACGAGGAAGCTGAGGCGGGGGGTCAGGAAAGAAGACGAAGAAGAATCGGATACAAGGGAGTCGCGGAGAGCTATCCGACGACTTCCTGGCAGACCTTCGCTTCCTCTACCCCCGCACAGCAGTGAAAAGTAATATGAAAATGAAACAGAATACTGCACTTGCGATTCACTTCGTAGAACTTAAAGGGAAAAAGATCAATTCCCGGGTAAGAGCGGAAACTTGATCCATAATAATATGATGCTATCATAAAATATATATATATGAAAATGAAACAGAATACTGCACTTGCGATTTCACTTTCACAGAAAATCAATCGTAAGGATCAATTCCCGGGTAAGAGCAGAAATTGATCCAAAATTAAATTTGATGCAATTAATAAATGAAAATGAAAAGAATACTGCATTGCGAATCCACTTTTCATGCATTCTATCCATAAAAATAAGAGGCTCGTGCCGAGCGCAATCACGCTCTCGGCAACGAACGCACAGGGCAACAATATATGAAAAGAGTACTTACATCTTCAATTACACACTTTCGCCCAAAATACATGACTCGGCGCGAGCGCACCCGCCCTCGGCACCGAGACATAATTCAAGGGTATCAATTTCATGAAAAGAGCGGAAATCGCCGCATCTACGGCGATAGCTCCATGTTGGCTCATAATTAAGTAATGAAAATGAAAACAGTGTACTTACAGTTTCATTTTCAAGTCAAACAAACCATTAGTAGAAAACACAATATAAACAAAGCATACGACGATGAAGCGGGGCAGAGAGCGAGACGAACAAGTCCTTCACACCCGCGGCCGAAAGCAAAAATGATATTGTTAAGATACAATAAAGTTTGTTCCATACTTACCTGGCAGATATATATATAGCTGTATTCTGAAGTCCGACAGAATTTCTAAAACTTACGACACACGTAGTGGGAGTTAGGGTGGTTTAGTACCCATTCCCGCCGCTGGGAGGCGGGTATCAGAACCATTCCCATTTTCTATCAGATTTCTATCTCCACTGTCTCCTGAGGGGAGGTGGGTGGGTAATTATGAACAAACTTTATTGTATCTTAACAATATTCATTTTGTTCATGAAACTTACCTGTCGAGATATATAGCTGAATCCCACCTTTGGCGGTGGAGAGAGAAAAGGATTTTAGGAAAACATATAAATGTAGATGATTGACATCTTGGTTCCTTACTGTTAGCATAGCTGACTTTGTGATTACTGTCACCCAAGCCTGCTTCTGCTTCACTAGAGTTACCAACAAGGTAGTGACCTGTGTAGTTGGTGCGCTCTAGATGATCTGTCAACGGGGACGGGACCACAATGTGACTAGACCATGACTATACTTCTGAGGGCAACGAGGCAAAACCACCACCTAAGTTAGCCTAACAACAAACTCCCATCATACCAAAGGCTAAAGGAAGGGACGACCGTACTCGGCAGCCGACCCTACAACCATAAACATACAAATATAAAAACTCACCTACCCTTTTCTATGGGAAAGGATGAGTGCTACCTCCTGCCCCCAAAATAGTGTCTTGCGGCGACGTATGGCCCAAGAGAGTAACAGTTTTCATAGGTCCGTTCTCACCTCCCGTAGGTAGTGCGAGGCGAACACTGAGTTACTCCTCCAAAAAGTAGCACTTAAAATGTCTTTAAGAGCCATGTTTTTCTGAAAGGCTATTGAGGTCGAAATAGCCCTTACTTCGTGCGCATTAACTTTTAGTAGCTTAAAGTCGCTGTCTTTGCAAGAAGAGTGCGCCTCTTAATGGTGTTTCTTAAAAAGAATGCCAGTGCATTCTTGGACATGGGCATGTTTGGTCTCTTGACCGAACACCATAAGTTCTCCGCAGAACCTCGGCAATCCTTCGTTCTACGAATATACTCTCTAAGAGCCCTAACAGGACACAGGACTCTTTCTGGCTCTTGACCAATGATCTCTGCCATACCCTTGATCTCGAACGTTTTAGGCCACGGATTGGAAGGGTTTTCGTTTTTGGCCAGAAACGACATACCCAAAGAGCAGACCGCATTATGCCCTTTGAAGCCGACGTGTTTGCTGATAGCCTGTATTTCGCTAACTCTCTTCGCCGTCGCCAGAGCAGTTAGGAATACAGTTTTTCTTCGTCAAAATCTCGTAGAGACGAAGAGGAAAGAGGTTCAAAGCGATTTGACATTAAATATTTGAGGACCACATCCAGGTTCCACGAAGGTAACTTCGGTAGCGGTACCTTGGTCGTCTCGAAAGATCTCAATAGATCATGGAGATCCTTGTTATTAGCGAGGTCAAGACCTCTATGGCGAAAAACTACAGATAGGACGCTTCTGTAGCCTTTAATAGTTGACACTGCCAACTTCAGATCTTGTTTAAGATAAAGCAAGAAGTCGGCGATCTGGCTCACAGAGGTAGTGGTAGAGGAAACTCCTTTTCTCTTACACCAACCGCGATTGATGATGGTCTCCTCGCGGTGGCGATAGCTTTAGCCACTGATTTCGAAAAACCTCTCGCTCTGGCCAACTTTTGGATACTCTGAACGCAGTCAGACTCAGAGCGGAGAGGTTTTTGTGGTACCTCTCGAAGTGGGGCTGTTTGAGTAGATCTCTCCTTAACGGAAGAGATCTCGGATAATCCACTAGGTAGAACATCACCTCTGTGAACCAGATCGCTGCGGGCCAAAAGGGGGCGATTAAAGTCAACCTCGTCCCCTCCGATGCTGCGAATTTTCTCATCACCTCCCCCAGGATCTGAAGGGGGGAAATAAAAGCGTAGAGATCCAGGCCCGTCCAATCCCATAGAAGGGCGTCTACTGCTACTGCTCCCGGATCGAGAACCGGGGAGCAATACAGAGGAAGTCTCGCCGTCCTTGACGTTGCAAAGATGTCCACTAAGGGGCATCAACCCAAAGACCCCACAGCTCCTGGCATACGTCTTGATTGAGATTCCCACTCTGTCGGCAATAACTGTCCTTGTCGACTGAGGAGATCTGCCCGGACGTTCTCGACTCCGGCAATGAACCTTGTCAATATTGTGACTTCTCTCTCCTTTGCCCAAAGTAGAATCTCTTTCGCTAGAGCGAACAGGGAGCGAGAGTGTGTTCCTCCTTGTTTCTTCAAGTATGCCAGGGCTGTGGTGTTGTCCGAGTTGACTTGAACTTACACGACGGGAGGACTTTGTTCTGGAAGAACTGGAGCGCTAATTGAACCGCTGCCAGCTCTTTGAAGTTGATATGGCAGGTTACCTGTTCCCCCCTCTCCAGGTACCTGACACTCTCCCCCCCTAGAGTTGCTCCCCACCCCGTGGATGACGCGTCGGAGAACAACACTAGGTCGGGGTTCTGAAGCTTGAGGGATATGCCCTCTGACAGCTTCCCCGGATCGAGCCACCATCTTAGATGGTTCTTCACCTCTTCCGAGATGCTTAACTTCATGTCGAAGTTGTCCTTTTCTGTCCAGCTGTCCGACAGAAAGAACTGAAGAGGTCGGAGGTGTAGCCTCCCCAGGGAAACAAACTTCTCCAGCGAGGAAATGGTCCCCAGCAGACTCATCCATTCCCTCACCGAGCATGAATCCTTCCCTAGAAAGGCCGACACTTTTTCTATGCCTTGTTGCTGACATTCCTGGGACGGAAAAGCCCGAAAAGCCACTGAATCCATCTGAATCCCAGATACACGATGGGACTGTGTTGGGGTCAGATGTGACTTTTCGAAGTTCACCAGAAGTCCCAGGGACGCAGCTAAAGACAGAGTCGTTTGCAAGTCCTTCAGGCACCGGGTCTGCGAGGAGGCTCGTATGAGCCAGTCGTCCAGATAGAGCGAGATTCTGATGTTGGAAGATAGGAGCCACCTCGCCACGTTCTTCATTAAGATGGTGAAGATAAAAGGGGCCGTACTCAGTCCGAAACAAAGAGCCCTGAATTGAAAGACCTTCCCTTTCAGTACGAACCGAAGGTACTTCATCGATTGGGGATGTATCGGGACGTGAAAGTAGGCGTCCTGGAGGTCGAGTGATACCATCCAATCTCCGGGTCTTAAGGCCCCCAGAACTGACTGAGGTGTCTCCATCTTGAACCTCTGCTTTTCTATATAGAGGTTTAGACGACTTACATCCAAGACCGGCCGCCACCCTCCCGATTGTTTCGGTACAAGAAACAATCTGTTGTAAAATCCTGGCGTTGCCAGGTCTAAAACCTGTTCCACTGCTCGTTCTCGAGCATCTGCTCGAGCAGGTCGAAAAGTATCTTTCGCTTTGTTTGAGGATACGATGGGGACAAGTCCCTGGGAGTGGAAGTCAACGGGGGCAGCTTTATGAAAGGGATCTTGTAACCCTTCTCTATGACGTCGAGAGACCAGGTGTCTGCCTCTCTTTCTCTCCAGGCTTCTGCAAACAACTGCAGCCTGGCTCCTACCGGTGACTGAAGGCACGATCTCTCACTTCTTGCCCCTAGACTTGGAAGGGGCTCTACCTCTAGGAAGGCTTCTTCCTGAGAGACGATCTAGCGGAAGTCCCTCCACGAAAGGGCTTCTGCTTTCTAAACGGTTGGGCTCCTGACGACGTTGAAGGGCCAGCCGGACGTCTCGAAGACTGAGCCAACAGGTCTTGTGTGGCTTTCTCTTGCAGACTAACTGCCAGATCCTTCACCATAGCTTGGGGGAAGAGATGACTCGAGAAGGGAGCATACAAAAGTTCTGTCCTCTGTGCGGGAGAGACAGACTTAGCCGCAAAGTTGTAATAAAGCGACCTTTTCTTAAGCACCCTGCTGAAAAATGAGAGGCTAACTCCTCTGAGCCATCCCTGACGGCCTTGGTTTCCATGCATGACAATACACTGGACAACTCCCCCAAGCTGATCGAGTCTGGCTTACGAGATTGGTTGTCTAAAGCTCCAAGACACCAGTCTAAGAAGTTGAAGACCTAATAAGGACCTAAACAGTCCCTTCAAAAGATGGTCCAGTTCGGAAGTCGTCCATGATACTTTAGCCGAGGCTAAAAGGGCCCTCCTTGAGGCATCAACCACGCTGGCGAAATCACCTTGAGCAGACGTAGGAACCTTCAATCCTAATTCCTCGCCTGTCTCATACCACATCCCTGCCTTACGCTAAGTCTAGAACGGAGGCAGGCGAAAGTAGTCCTTCCCTTTGCTTTCCTAGACTCCATCCAGGCGTTAACCTTCCGGAAAGCTCTTCTAGTAGATAACGACGTCTTCATCTTCACGAAACCTGGAGTCTTGCTTGTCTTCGACGACGAAACTGAGAAGGAGAAGGAGGAGCAGCAGGCTGGAAAGTATCGCCAAACGAATCACGAAGTAGTCGTGCCAAAACTTGATAATCTGACGAAGCAGACGTAGCAGGTTGTTCTTCATCAACATCCTCAGAAGAACCGCTAAGTTCTCCTTTCTTCCCTACAGAGTGCAAATCCGAAGGAAGAGGCAGAAGTCCTTTTAGCTCCAAGTCTCCTATAACCGAACGATGAAGAGAAGAAGAGGGTAACGGATCTTAACAGTCACAGGATCAGGAATCACCTTTAGAGGCGAACGTGAAGAAGAAATAAGACGAGAAGCGTCAGCCAAAGCCTCGGGAACAACATCCGAGTGACAGCGAACTTCCACATTCGCGTCCACAGAGCTCTTACTAGAACGTCTACGAGCGTCCATCTGAGCGTCCAACCTAGCGTTCTCTCGAGCGTCCAAATCAGCGTCCGACCGAGCGTCCAGCGAAGCGTCCAAAGGAGCGTCCATCATAGAGACTCTTCTAACGTCCCGCGAAGAAACTTGATCAACTGCCCGACTAGCGTATCGTTGAGCGTCAACACTGTCATGTCGAAGAGGGGCAGAACGCATAGAAGTCCGTCCGACAGCTACAAAATCGTCGTCAGCAGAAGCGTCGAAGTCGGAACGCCGAGCGTCCTCTCTACGGGAAGAGAGAGGAGCATGCAGAGATCTCTCTCTAACCTGGCGTCTAACGTCACCTCTAGACGAACCCTGGGGAGCCAAACGAAGTCTAGATGGCGAAAAAATCAGAAGACGGGGACGAAAGAGGAGCCGTTGGAGAAGACTGCCTAGTTCTCTTGATAGGAAGTCTATCGTCTTTCCTGCGACGAGGAACCGTCTCCTTCTGCTTCAGTAAAGCGTCCAGTTGCCGTTGCATAGCAATGATGATCTCCGTCTGAGATGTCTCCTTACGCGGAGACGAGCTGCGCTTGTGAGAAGGAGAGGGGCGAGGGGACGCCTTCTTCCTTCTCCCAGGAACCGCCTTGGCTCTAGAGCGACTGGGGCGGAAAAGCTACGCTTTCCGGAGAAGAATGCCACTCAGACAAAGCATGACGTGAAGCGTCAAGCTCTTGAAGAGTCCTCTTCAAAGGTCGCGAATCCGAACGAGATTCCCACCCCTTGCGCGGGGAGGACGCGTCGGAAGACGAGAAACAATCCTTCAGGATACGTGCTCGAGCACGCTCCTTAGCAGCCTGGAAGCGTCCACAGGAACTGCTGAAGGGACGTCAGATCGGTGGGGGTTCCCCGTAACCCTCCTTCGGCCTTCGACATGCCCTCTCCCTGAGTCCTGGGAGTCCGGCAGAGATCCCAGCCTAGAGGCGCTATAGGGCCGATCTGACGCCCCCTCCACTTCACTAGGGGCACTATCACTGCACTTATTTTGCCTGTTTTCAAGGGCAAGCACTTTAGATTCAAGCGTCTTCAATGAATCCAGTATAAGCGAAAGGGCATTACCCTCCGCAGACACCACTTGAGGGCCCGAAGGCAACACTACGGGGTTAGGAGGCACAAAATCTAAAGGAGGGTTAGAAGGGGATACATTAAGACCCTGTCTGCTACCCGACTTACTCCTGGAGGAAGACCTCCTAATCCTATCACGTTCTAACTTATTTACGTAGGATTCATACGTCTTCCATTGTATATCATCCAAGCTTTCACACTCATTACAGCGCAAATCATATTTACACTCTTGCCCCCTACACCCTTTACACAATGTGTGAGGATCAACCAAGGCTTTAGGAAGCCTAACCTTGCATTCCACTTTCGAACACACCCTGGCGCTAGCCGAACTACATCCAGACATTTTTAAGGAAAAAATCTAAGCCAAATTCAAAACAGTCCAAGTCACGTATGCCAAGCTATCGATCCAATCAAAAAACCAAAAAGTCAAGAGGATACTCAAGCAATGAAAAGTTTTCCAAAATCCTGAGGCGGAAGTGTGTAAACAGATGTTTACGACACCAGCGACAGAAGAAATCTGATAGAAAATGGGAATGGTTCCTGATACCCGCCTCCCAGCGGCGGGAATGGGTACTAACCACCCTAACTCCCACTACGTGTGTCGTAAGTTTTAGAAATTCTGTCGGACTTCAGAGAATACAGCTATATATATATCTGACAGGTAAGTTTCATGAACAAAGTGATTCTTCACCTCTCGGGCGCGCGGGCGCGCGCACGATCGGACAAGCAGTTAACTACCGTTCTCCCCTTGTTCGAAGCTTACGACCGTCCCAGCTGCTGCTAGTTACCTTCCTATTGTTAAAGGACCGAGGGTTTGTATTACGTATCGGAACAAATACTAGGTAAGTGAATAATTTATCCATCCTCCTAACACTGTTACACTTCCTACATTTAGAACAGGCACTGTTCCCTCTGTCTGTAACAGAACATCAGGTTAATTCCAGAGCAGAACAGCTGAGTACTTAATTTGCATTACAAGATGGATGCATTCAATTTGGTCAAAATTTCATTTACTATATAGGTTAATCATTAAGGCAATCGAGGATAATCTCATTATGATAAGGTATTTGGGAGACTCCAGAGCTTCATGCAACTTTGAAAAGGAAAACTAAGCAATCTTATCAGCATCCTATTATCCTCTTGAAACAAGAGTTGAAACGAGAGCTAAACAACTGTGGTTGTTCACAATCCTGCTATAAGGATTGTGTATGAGATTCTATACCTATGACAAAAGTTAAGTTTGAAAGATCTATATGTTAAATACTTCAGTGAAATCAGTACTTCACCAAGTGCAGCACGGAACATTTAATCAGCTCGACGACTTCACTTCTTTGCCACTAAAATCAGTCACGAGAAATCCAGGTATGTTTATTATGAAACAGTAACATATGGACTCTTGTTTCTATACAACAAAGAATACCTTGTCCAGATCTGAATATATACTCACAATTAAATAAATATCAGAGAGAGAGAGACAGACAGTGTGTGTGTGTGTGTGTGTGTGTGTGTGTGTGTGTGTTGAAAGGCCAATATCTCTGGGCTATGTGTTCTACAAGTTGTCACGAAATGAGGTATAGTAATAAATACACAAAGTGGAAGGTTTGACTTTCACTTTGACAAAGCATTAAGGATTAACAAATTATCAGTTCACATGCAGTAAGATTCCCAGTGCCTACTTCTGTTAGACAAAAAAAGTTAAAAAGATATAGAAATATAAAATAAGCAAAGTACAATACCATATTTGCAAAAGTATACAATAATAATTTTAGGGGTCCTATCAATACCAGCTTCTGGTAAAAAATGACAAGAATCACAATTAAAATGTGAATAAATATCAGTAAATTGAGACCACTACATATTTCATTAAGGATACAAAATATTACAGTCATATTTTCTTAAGATATATACACCTTGACATGATACCAAATTTATTCAGATATAAAATAATCTTTCAGAGAACCTTTCACTGAAAATGGAGCAGTTTCAATTTTCTAAAAATATATTTCCCTATAGTATGTACAAAGTGCTGTATATGAAAATTTTAGCTTTATCAATAGTAAATGTATTATTAATGTTCTCCGGAGTCAAACAATGTTTCAAAAGATATACTTTTTATAAATAAAAAGCTTCAAAATCTTTACCTGTTGATGACAATTCCAAGGGCAAA